>NW_017307500.1:54419-62300 GCF_000935625.1 Nanorana parkeri
AAAGAGAAAAAAAAAAAAAAACACGCCCCGGGGGGGGGGGGGGGGGGGGATCTTAAAAGATTGGAATGATTTTTCAGGGAAAGAAGATTATCGGGCTTTGCAAGATCTTCATGATTTATGGGCGGAGGGTCACATTTCAGATGAGGAGGATGAAGATTTGGAGGAAGTATCATCTGCTCTACCTCGCTTTAAACCCAAATCAACAACTTTCTCCCTGGGATGGCCCACCTGATAGCTTGTCCAATTTTCTTACCCACTGCAATAAATAACCAGTTTGAATTGACATTTACCCATGAGGTGAACACCAAACTGGTATTTCTTGATTTAGAATTGTCCTCTAAAGGCTGTGACATCATCACCAATAATCATGTCAAACCGACTGGTGGCAACTCATATCTTCATTTTGAAAGTTGTCAGTACCCTAGATGGAAGAATATTCCAAAAAGCCAGTTTTGTAGATTGAGGATGAACTGTACTCAACAAAGGACGACTATACTACATCTAGTCACCTCCTTCTGGAGAAATTTAGAGAGAAAAACTATTCAGATGACATAATCACTGAAGCCTTTTCCATCTACTCAGAACCTAATCAACCTCCAAATTCCAGACACAAACTGTGAAAGGAATAACATAAGATTTATCACCACTTTCAATAATAGTTTCAAAGCAATCCAAAGAGTACTCCTAAAAAACTGGCACATTTTACAAAAAGATCCAAAACTAGGCCCAATCTTACCTTCTAAACATCCATCAACTTCAGGAAATCCCAAAATGTCAAAAACATGGTAGGACCTAGCCGTACATTTCAGGGCCCTGAGACCCACCCCAAGCACTTCCTATTTGACAGCAAGATTGGGACATTCCAATGAGGAAAATCTAGGCGCCTAACCTGCCAATTCATTCACCATGGCCAAACTCGTTTTCATGATCATCTCAATAACTGCTACAGCATTAGGCAATTCATTACATGTTCTCATGATCATGTTGTTTATGGCCTTACCTGTCCTTGTGGACTACTATATGTTGGTTGCACGATGCGCCCCCTACGCACCAGAATTGGTGAAAATAGACGTCTGATTGAGAAGGGTGACTTTGATCACAGTGTCCCCCGACATTTCACCCTCAAGCACCATAAAAGGACCCAAGACCACCAGGTGTTCGCAATTGAAAACATCTCCACACAGCTGCTACAGAACGGTTTCACCGTTTATGCAAATAGGAGAGAGTCTTTTTGGATTTTTAAATTAAGCACTCTGGCACATACAGGCCTTAATGAGGAGATTGAAATCCACACCATTTTATAGTTCAGGTATACCAGTCATTACTGGTTTTTGTTTTAGTTGTACTCCAAGTTGCTATATGATTTTCCCGTTTCCAAACAATATATTTATTATAAATTTAGTTTTTACACAATTGTTATTAAACTGATTTTAACCTTCCCCCCTTTTTTAATTCATGAAATCTGAGTTCGTAAGTTTGCCCCCACAGAATTTGATATTTTCTCTCTCACCATTATCAATTTTGTGTTTTTATTCCTCATCAACTTTCTTGTCCATAGTTTGTAATAAACTAGTTTCAACAGGTTCACCTGTGCCCTTCTATTCTAGTTTACAGTTCAGTGTCTTAGTACACCATGGGGAAGTTCCCACCATCCCTCCATCATGGTGTGCAACTTATACATTTGTTCCTACATTCCTTACCGATTTGATACATACTGATGTTTCAGTTTTCAGGGACGCAGCCTTTATTAAATCAGATGCACACTGGTGTAGCAATCAGTTCTATGACCTGCACCTTTCCATGGTTCGGCGTCCTTGTGTCCACGATCAGTCCATCCCGAGCACAGCCTGCCCATGGGAGTGTGTATGTACACGCTGTTTCCGCCCCTGACCGGTCTCCCCACCTATCATGTTAACCTGACAGCGGATGACTCCTCCCAGCTCTCAGGTTTCAACGTCTGAATGCTTCCCGCCATTCCCACCGCACTGTCTTGGCTTGGGAAAGAGGCAGCGCCTCGAAACGCGTAGCCGCTGCTAGCTGGAGATGTCTCTCAGTTTAGTCTTTGCTGCATAACCGCAACAGATTGTCCTCAACTTTGCGGACATACCGCTGCTCACAGACCTCTGAGTTTCCCGAACCGAGTCAGTGTTGACAACGGCAATCGGTTCCAGTAGATGTCCTCCAGTCACACTCCCCATGCCATACGGACAACAGACTAGCTCCCATGCTACATGCTGACAGCAGAAACCTGAGTAATTTCTCCTTCCACAGTAGTAGCGCTCTTTCCTTGCGTGTTTTTGGGTCTGACTTTGAAGCGGAGGCTATCAATCTGAGACAAAGATTAAAAAGGGCATTTCCACCTTTGCGGGGAACATTTTTTTGCAGATCAAGGATATAAGCACAAAACGTTTTTGTGGTTTTCTCTGTCCTATGTGTGGAAAATGGCCGCCTTGTGCTCTGTAAACGTGCATGGTGTTGTGCTCAGTTGGAACTACAATATAGGGCATGGAGAACTGCTTATCCCAGAATGCTTTGCTTCGCTCGTGGTCTAGCTTCTGTGTGGAAACTACCCCCAAGTCATTACTATTCATAGTGGCAACACCTCCTGGCCAGTGCAAAGTGACCCGGAGATTTTGTTTGCACCTGTGGCTACAGTTGGTGGAATATTCAGCGATTGCTGGGAGAAGCCAACCATTTACAACTATGGTAAGCTTATTTCCAGTGCGTCATTATGTCCGTCTTCACAGTCCCTATTAGTATAACGTATAAGTCCCTGATGTAGACATCATTGCTATAAAGTAGGGTTGCGGAAATTAACAATTAATCCGTCGATAAATCGTTAATTATTTTGATCGATCAAGGTTCTTTTGATCCGTACTCACCTCTCCGCCGGCTTCCGGAGAGGTCACGGACATCGACGTCACCGGACTCCTCCCCCTTCCCCGAGTGGCTCTGTCGGCTAACGAAGGGAAGGGGGGAGGAGTCGGGTGATGTAGTTGTCCGTGAGGGGTAACAAAAGGGAAGGAGGGAGGAGTCCAATGTCACGGACATAGACTCCTCCCCCTTCCCTTCGTTACCTGACGGAATCACTTGGGCTGTTGAGTCTCCTCCTCACTCTTGGGCCGGTGAGTCATCGGATGTGTGTACAAGGCAGCTAAAATAAATAATATGTATCATGTAAAATGATCTACTACCCTGTTAGAAATGTACTATCTGCTACCCTGGTGAGACCCCCTCAGAGCCCTGGTGAGTCCCCAGAGAGCCATGGTGAGACCCCCATGGAGCCCTGGTGAGACCAGGGCTCTGTGGGTCTAACACGGCTGGTTAGACCCCACAGAGCCCTGCTACCCTGGTGAGGCCCCCTCAAAGCTCTGGTGAGACCCCACAGAGCCCTGGTTTACCCAGGGCTATGTGCGATTTCACCAGCCTGGTGAGACCCCTCAGGATCCTGGTGAGATGCCAAAGAGCCCTGGTGAGACCCTACAGAGCCCTGGTTAAAGCAGGGCTTTGTAGGGTCTCACCAGGGCTCTGTGGGGTTTAACCAGGACTAGTGATACCCCACTGAACCATACTTTAACCAGGGCTCTGAGGGGTCTCACCAGGCTGGTGAGTGAATGTGCAGCGCTAAGGGTCACCGGTGGGCAGAGGAGGCTCTAGAGTTTGCGAAACCTAAACATGAGGCCCCACTGAGGCCTGTGGGGTCTCACTAGGGTTCTGCGGAGTTTAAGCAGGCTGGTGAGACCCCCAAAGAGCCCTGGTGAGACCCCACTGAACCCTACTTTAACCAGGGCTCTGTGGGGTTTCACCAGAGCTCTGAGGGGTCTCACCAGGCTGGTGAGACCCCGCAGAGCCCTGGGTTATTCAGGGCTCTGTGGGGTCTCACAAGGGCTCTGTGGGGGTCTCACAAGGGCTCTGTGGGGGGCTCACCAGGGCTCTGTGGGGGGCTCACCAGGGCTCTGTGGGGGGCTCACCAGGGCTCTGTGGGGGGCTCACCAGGGCTCTGTGGGGGGCTCACCAGGGCTCTGTGGGGGTCTCACCAGCCTGCTTAAACCCCACAGAGCCCTAGTGAGACCCCACAGGCCTGAGTGGGGCCTCATGTTTAGGTTTCGCCTAAGGTCTCGCAAACTCCAGAGCCGCCTCTGCCCACCGGTGACCCTTAGCGCTTCACATTCATATATACTGTCTACAAACTGACAGTAAGGGCTCTAGCAATACAAACAATAATTGAGATATTACATTGCTGCATGTTGTGTGATCTTTGTTTATATTCTGGCCAGGCAAAATCTAGACCCAAAACCTTCGGTGTCACCTAGCATTGCTGTGAAATTGTGAATCAATACTCTGCCCAGAAACATGATTATATGGATAGATCATTAGCTCGTGCTCCTGTCAGATTCCAAAAACAAGCTGTTCATCCCATCATATTAGCCTTCAGCTCACAAAGTGATAGGAGAAAAGCCCCTGAGCATTTTGTATTAGAATCTGTCCATCAGATCTGAAGAAAACCCCATATGGATATTAGAAGAAATCATAGCCTCCCTTGTACATTCCATTATGAAATGTATGAAGCGTCTTGCCTTGGAGTTCCACTTATTCTTGCCACCACAGATCTCAAATGTTTTTTTTTAATAAGCTTTTAAAGTTTAATTTAAATTTTGTAATGGAGAAGTGTTATTTTTTCGTTGTAGGTCAACAAAATCAGTTTGAAGTTGAATATTTTATTAAATGTCCACTATCACAATCAATATTTCAGAAGCCACACCATCACATATGCAGGACTGACTCAGTGATAGCGCTTCTCTCACACTTCTGTTTCTGTGAGAATTTCAAAACCTCCACTGTTAACAGTGTGACGGAAAGAGATCCTTGGTGTTTTATAAAATGTAGACGTTTAGACCGTAAACAACAATGGCGAGCAATGAAAGCAACGTTGCAGTTAAGCATGTAAGCGGAAAGTTGAGCAACCATTTTATTTTTAAGCTAACTGCTGATGGCAAAGTAGAGGATGGCAACAAAGTTTACTGCGTTCACTCCAATAAACAATTTGCTTTCCGTGGTTCAAATAAATCGCTGACGTACCACCTTCAGCACAAACATCCACTCTATAAACAAGTTGTCGACAGTGACCGGCAGAAGAGTTCTCAAGTATAATCAATAACTAATTTCTTGTCGTGTCAGTCAAACAAGCCTGTAAGCGACAAAGTTTCTGCAGACTTGAAAATTGCTATTGCTCAGTGGATTGCCAGTTCAAGACGTCCGACAGCGATTGTGGAAGATGATGGACTACAAACAGTACTACGTATAGCTCTTCAAAACCAGACTTATCATTTACCCAGTCGCCGTACAATCGACACTGATTGGTCAGATGTACGACGAGAAGCTAACACAGCATAAGAAAGCTATAGAAAGTATTCACAGTATTGCTCTTGCTACTGACTTTTGGACCTCAAAACAACAATGAATCATGCTTTGGCATAACGGGACACTGGATTGATTCCGACTGGAAACTGACATCAGTAGCTTTAGGTTGCTTACTTGTTGACGAACGACACACTGCTGAAAACGTTGCCAGTTTCTATAAAGAGTTTGCTGCAACATGGAACATCACCGATAAAATATGCTGTATCGTAACGGACAATGCACGAAACATGATTGCTGCTATCGGATAAACGGATTACAGTCACATACCATGTATCGCACATTGTCTTCAACTCAGCATATTAGTAGGTTTGAAGGCAGCTGAGCACCTCTTGTGGCAAAATGTCGACACTTAGTTGGACATTTCAAGCACGGCTCGGCCAACACATCCAAACTGAAGAGCAGCCATGTCATGTTCCACAAATTGCAGCAGGATGTGGCAACTCGTTGGAACAGTACCTACCTGATGCTAGCCAGATGTTTGGAAGTCAAAGTTGCCATAATGCAGTATCACATCGATCATCCAAAAAACTACAGTGGACCTAAACTGACAGAGTCAGATTGGGACAAAATGGCCAAATATATGTCAGTGTTAGGTTCACTTGCAGATGCTACGGAATATGTTGGGGGTCAACAATATGCAACATGTTCTGCCGTTCTTCCGTTACAAGCCTTTTTGCATAGACGGTTAATGATGACGATCCAGGTTATATTGGACGATTCAAAACTGCAACATTGAACGACTTCACAAACAGAATTGAAGGGATTGATGCTTTGACAACATTGCAAATGGCTGTGGTCTTAGATCCACGTTACAAGAAACTCACCTGTCTAAGAAGAGAGAAACGCGAAGCAGTGTGGACAACACAGTCGAATGCATTCAGGGCCTTCCACGAAAGAAGACAGCCAGCAGGATGTCCAACAGGCTTAGAAGAAGAAACAAGCAATGATGAGACAGAAGTACCTGTGCCGAAGAAGCAAAAACTTACTCTGTTGCTGATCGACTCTGAATCGCAGTCCTCAGCTGACGAATCAGATGCAGTACACAGTGCACAGGCCGAGCTGACGCGGTACCAAGTAGAAGCTCCCATTCCAGAAACAGGAGGATCCTCTCATGTGGTGGAAACTTAATAACCATCGTTTTCCTGTCCTAAGCAGTTTTGTGCAGACAATTCTTTGTGCACCGGCAACATCTGTTCCGTGCGAAAGACTGCTCAGTTCTTCAGGGTATATTGTCAATAAAATGCGATCATGTCTGCTTCCAGAAAATGTAAACGCTCTTGTATGTCTGCGTGACTGGCTAAAGTGATGCCTACTTGCCTACTATAAAGTGACTGACAGTTTAATTATAAAACTTATCCAGTATACTAAGTTTAAGTTTTTCTTAAAGTTTAATAAAAAATAACTCACGTCAGTCCTACAGTTTGATTGAAAAACTTATTTGTGTGAACTGTGACGTCAAGTCATGGATTGTGGAAACTAAGTAGTGTCGGGTAATTGTATATAGTGTATACCACATTTACCACTGACTAATGCAGAATTGCAATGCAAGCAGATCAGCTAAAAGTAGTTGGATCTGTATGTGCGTTATAATTAATCGAAATTAGTCGATTAATCGAACAGGAAAATTTTAATCATTACCAGCCCTACTATAAAGTATTGAAATGTAGATGTCAGCCTCAGGCTGAGTTCACACCTGGGCGTACGGAATATGCGTGTTTGCCCTGCGTTTTTACCACGATATGCGGTAAAAGAAATGCGCGACAAACGCGCGTTTACGAGGGCTATCCGGCTGTATCCTAATGGATACGTGCGGCAAATATGCCCCAAAGAAGCTCCTGTACTTCTTTGGGCGTAGGGCGTTCCTACGCGCTGTAAAACGCCCAGGTGGGAACCATGCCCATAGGCAATCATTGGTTTGCACATGTTGAGCATTTTACAGCGCGTAGGAACGCGCTGTAAAATGCCCAGGTGTGAACCAGGCCTCAGAGTGGAGTAATCACTGCTGAAGTGTGCACCTATGTGGGGGATAACACTTGCGATATGGAAATGAGTGTGTGTCTGTAGCCAGCATCTGCAGAAGTTTTCATTATAGTGGGAAGCATCATCTTGTAACTGCAAATGCTACGGAATAAGAGATCGCATCTACACACCAGTACACACCAGTAAACATATAATTATATAATCTCTATAATCTCTATACATTATATTCACACTACAATTGCAAAAAGGTTGCGATTGTAGTGTGAATAGGTACTTAGGGAGGGTGCGTACTGGTGCACATATTACGTGTTCAATTTAGATGTATTGCAGTTGCCTGCACTAACCAATCTGAATCTAATGTTATGTTCAGTTTTGCAAGTGTATGTTGATAGGCTGCTATGGGCAACTGAATCAATTATGTTCTGAAGTGTTGTCAACTATGCGAGGCCATTCCAATATCAAAATGTAGGGAATTTTGTC
>NW_017307500.1:62419-67893 GCF_000935625.1 Nanorana parkeri
ATAAATAAAATGCAACATATACAAGAAAACAGCCCTGCACCAGCGGTGTCCTTGTTGAGCAAAATATAACAAAATGTTTTCAGAGCCACTTTTCAGATCTGATCGAAGGCAATGGATTTGAAGACCACTGTGACTGTACTGAAGAGGCTTTTTTTTAAAATTTATTTCCTTGTGTTATGTATTGTATACATGTTATTGCAAAGTTGCACAGAAATTTGTTAATTTACTAAATGTATGAACACGACTAACTAGGGGTGGACATCAAATGACCACCAAATACAAGCTGTGTGAAGTTGGCACCCCATATTTGTCAAACCTGAATAAAAAATGTCATTCGTTTTGTGCCGAAAAAACGAGTGTTTGTGCCAGTTCGTTTTTTTTAAATATTAAACATTCAATTTCAGTTAAGCCCCGCCCACTTTGCACCCCGTGTTGCTGAATTTTCATAACACGTAATTTGTTTGTGCGGCATTTGTACTGCATGAACGCGCTTGGTGTGAACTTGCCTTCGGGGGGTTTTTTTTTTGGGGGGGGGGGAATTAAAGTGACACCAACCGGCCATAACATTTGGAATGCTGCCTCTGATTATATTACTATCTGGATACTTTTGAAAAGTACGACCTACACAAACAATGGAAAATCTAAGGTTGCTTATTGCTGATCATATGTAAACGCTATCTTGTTTGTAATTTTTTGTCTGTAGAAGTGAGTCTGCATGCATTGATTGGTTCATTGCAATTAACAAGGCAAAGACCATGAATGGCCGGCTAGGACAGTATATGTTCAGTTTTGCTTAGTGATGATATTCCAGCTGTTCGGACTTTACAAAATATCTAGCTACAAATATTGACATTTACGAAGGAACAACCTTTGGGGTTACTGTTCTCTGATGTTAAAGGAAATGTCTTGTGGTAAAGAAATAGGACATGTTGTACACTCATTTCCTTCTCCTCTTCTAGTGGACGCCGGGTATCCGCATCTTGCCTAGCTCCAGTCAGTCAGACACCCCCCAGGCTGTAGGTAAAGAACGCTACAATGTAGGGCCTTGAAGAGAACCCGGGCTGTTTGAGACCTCAATTGGTCTTCTCAAAGCTTTGTTTCTCTGCTTGGCCCGGCCTGGGGGCGAGTTGCTGTACTCTCCGCACAAGTGTTCTAGGATAATTCTGGTGTGCCGCATCCTGCACAATATCTGCAGAGAGCGGCAGTAATCCAGGGTAGAGAAACACTGGATTGTCTGCCCGCCCCCCACTGACATTGCTTCCCGGCTGCTGTTCTTCTACGTTCGAGATTTCTCTATTCAGGGTTGCTTTTCTCTTGGCCTTTTTCGGGGCGTTCCGAATTGGTGAACTGGTTAGCCCCTCCAAACGGATTCATGGGGGTCTATTTCTGTCCGAAGTTTTCCCTTTGTCTGATTCGGTAAGAATTTTTATACGCCAATCCAAGACGGATCAATTGCGGAAGGGCAGGTGGGTGGTGCTGAACAGTGTTCGGGGGGTCTTCACTTTGTCCGGTCTTGGCAGTACAGAGTTTTGCCACAATTCGCCCCCGTGGACTGGGGGGTTCCTTTCTGGTTCGTGCGGACGGCACTCCCCTATCCAGGTTCCAATTTATTGCTGTATTTAGGAAGTGTTTGGCTAGGGCGGGTTTCAATCAGACTTCTTTCTCTTCCCATTCCTTCCGGATTGGTGCCGCCACGGAGGCTGCTGGTTGGGGTCTTGATGAAGCCGTGGTTAAGCGTATTGGGCGATGGAAATCCAACAGGTACCGGCTATATATTCGTCCTCATTTGGTTTAGTTTTTTCAGCGTTATGGGAATTTTATATGAGTTTTAGTCGGGGTGTTTTCGTTGCTTTGGCCTGTCATTGTTTTATTTTGTTTACAGGTCCCGGTCTCGTTTGGATAATGGGGCATTCCTACGTTGTTTGGGGGGCCCGCCGGGCGGACGTTCGTCCCAATGGCAGACAGCTCTGCCTGGACAGGAGCGTGGCTACGGTTCGATGGGTGGGTTTTCCGGGGATGTTGTGGAGTCGCGTTGTCCCCAAGGTTCACAGGTACGCCAGACTAGACCGGGTACCTGACGTCCTTCTCTTGCACGTGGGTGGTAACGACCTCGGGCTTCGCTACATGCGTGAGCTCATCAGAGACATCAAATATGATTATCTGAGGCTACGCGCATCTTTTCCTGACCTGATTATCGTGTGGTCGGAGATTGTGGCCCGCACCTCGTGGCGCTTGGCGCGGTCGGTTGACGGGTTAAACAAAGCGCGAATTAAAGTCAATAGGGAGGTGGGGCGGTTCGTTGCTAGGAACGGAGGTATTGTGGTGCGACACCATGAGCTCGAGTGCAATACCTCAATTGGCGTACATCTCAATGCCGTCGGTACTGACATGTGGTTTCTGGGTTTGGAGGATGGCATTCTCAGAGCTCTGCGGGTGGGGGGTCGTGTCCAAGGGTGAGGTCTCCTCCCTTGTTGCTATGGCAGGTCCCGCAGACAGAGGTCAAAGAGTGAGGTGAAGAGGTATCTGTGGTTAGGTACTATGGTCGTCCCTGAGCCGGTGAGTTGCGGCTAGGGGCCAGTTGTTTCACCTTCACAGACCTCAGCCCTATTAATAGTAAAAGGTTCGGTTAACTGGTATAAGTTAATAATTTATAGTATATTATAATCAAGTTTTATTTTGTATTAAATGGCTGCTACAGCCATGTTATATATTATTATTTTGTAATAAACGGCTGTTTACAGCCATTTTATATTCCAGCCCGGTGTGGTCTGTTATTTGGGTACGGGCAGGCAGTTTGTGGGAGTTGCTGTAGCAACGTAGCATAGTACCATAGCATATGTCTTGCCATGTCAAGGTGTTTAATCGACCCAATGACATGACCAGGCTCCGGGAATAACAACGGATGGTGGTGCAAATCATACCCGAGAAAGTGTTGTGGGGGTGGAGAGTAAGGATGACCCTGGTGATTCACAACCTGGTATGACAGACATATTAGTATATTTTCTCATGTTGTATGGATAATCCTGCCCATTTACTCAGGTACTTGTGACGATGCTCCATATACTAAGGACAGTGTTTTACTATTGAAAGCACCTAACGACTGCCATAATGTCCTGCGCTTGCTGGGAACATTGAGGTGGCCTTGTGTGGACCTTATGACACTGTACAGTGCTGGGAACACCTATTCAGCTTCCTGTGCAACCTCGCACCCACCCACAAGACCATTTGGATCCCTGGCTAGATCCCACAGAGACCAACAGAGATCCCGCACAGGCCACCACCCAGGAGCACATAATACGTATATACATACAGGTGAAACTCGATTAGAATATCGTGCAAAAGTTCATTTCACTATTGCAACTTAAAAAAGGTGAAACTAATATGAGATAGACTCATTACATGCAAAGCAAGATAGTTCAAGCCGTGATTTGTCATAATTGTGATGATTATGGCTTACAGCTCATGAAAACCCCAAGAACCCCAAATCCACAACCTCAGAAAATGAGAATATTGTGAAAAGGTGAATATTCTAGGCTCAAAAGTGTCCCACTCTAATCAGCTAATTAAGCCATAAACACTTGCAAAGGGCTCCTGAGCCTTTAAATGGTCTCTCAGTCTGGTTCAGTAGGAATCACAATCATGGGAAAGACTGCTGATCTGACAGTTGTGCAGAAAACCATCATTGACACACTCCATAAGGAGGGAAAGCCTCACAAGGTAATTGCAAAAGAAGTTGGATGTTCCCAAAGTGCTGTATCAAAGCACATTAATAGAAAGTTATGTGGAAGGGAAAAGTGTTGAAGAAAAAGGTGCACAAACAGCAGGGATGACCGCAGCCTGGAGAGGATTGTCAGGAAAAGGCCATTCAAAAGTGTTGGGGACTTTCACAAGGAGTGGACTGAGGCTGGAGTCAGTGCATCAAGAGCCACCACACGCAGACGGATCCTGGACATGGGCTTCAAATGTCGTATTCCTCTTGTCAAGCCGCTCCTGAACAACAAACGTCAGAAGCGTCTTACCTGGGCTAAAGAAAAACAGACCTGGTCTGTTGCTCAGTGGTCCAACGTCTTCTTTTTCTGATGGGGAGGGGCTCCTTCCAATCTCAGGCATAATCTGTGGACTCAGCCAACCCACAGTGTCCCGGGTGTTTACACAGGCCATTCTGGCCATCAAGAGCCTTGCACCACAATTCATCCACTTTTCGCGAACAGAGAGTAAGTGGAGGGATGTCAAGATGGCATTTTAGAACCGGGATGGGTTCCCAATAACCTGAGGGCCGTGGATTGTACCCATGTTGCCTTGCCACCCTGAACCTACAGGAACTGCAAACAATATCATTCTTTGAATGTGCAGATCTGTGACGCCACGCAACAAAATCATGTGCGTGGAGCAATTTCCCTGGGTCCACTCATGATGCTTACATCCTTCGCCAATCCGGAATTTACCGAAGGTTTCAGAGAGGAGAATTCCCACAGGGCTGGTTTGAAGTGAAGTCACATGCACTGATTCTTGGTTCATTGCAATTAACAAGGCAAAGACCATGAATGGCCGGCTAGGACAGTATATGTTCAGTTTGCTTAGTGATGATATTCCAGCTGTTTGGACTTTACAAATATCTAGCTACAAATATTGACATGTACGAAGGAACAACCTTTGGGGTTACTGTTCTGATGTTAAGGAAATAGGGGATAGGGGATGTTTGTACACTAATTTCTTTCTTCTCTTCTAGGGGACGCCGGGTATCCGCAGCTTGCCTGGCTGATGGCTCCAGTCAGACACCCCCAGGCTGGGAGGTGAAGAACTCTACAATGTAGGGCCTTGAAGAGAACACAGGCTGTTTTAGAGACCACAATTGGTCTTCTCAAAGGCCGGTTTATCTGCTTGGCCCGGCCTGAGTTGCTGTACTGTCCTCCCAAGTGTGCCAGGATAATTCTTGTATGCTGCATCCTGCACAATATCTGCAGAGAGCGGCAGGAATCCAGGGGAGGGAAACTCGGTATTGTCTGTCTCCCAGGGTCAGCGCTTCACACACGAGCAGAGTATGGTCCTCATAAAGAACTACATGTGTCACCATGAGTCTCCGCAGGGACCTGTCCTCCCAGACCTCTGCTGCCAGCAGAGGAGGCTCTGGGACGACCTGACTGCTCGTGTGAATGCAGTGGGTCAACATCCGCACTCTCTCAAACAGGTTCAGAAGAGTGTGTCTGATATACACAACACCAAGAAGTCCCTGGGTGAGGAGGCCGTCAGATCAGGTGTTTATCGACCCAATGACGTGGCTTGGCTCCGAGAATACCAACGGATGGTGTTACCAATCATCACCCGGGAAAGTGTTGTGGGGGTGGAGAGTAAGGATGATACTGGTTATTGACACCATCATGTTTACACATAGGATTACATGTATTTACTGTTATAATCCACACCACTATCCCAAAATCATTTAAAAACACATAAGTTCAAAGTATGACGCTAGA
>NW_017307500.1:68202-88656 GCF_000935625.1 Nanorana parkeri
AAAAAAAAAAAAAAAAAAAAAAAAAAACTGTCAAAGCCACCCAATGGTCAACACCCCAAAATGTTGCTGGATCTCGCCAAGCACCTCCCAACCCCCCTGTTGCCTATGTGAGTTAGTAAACCAACCAATTTTATGTCTGTCCCTTTTAGCCAGCATGGGATGCAGCTGGATCTGATCACCCAAATGTGTGCAGCCATTTTTTCAACATGATGGAAGGGATGGTTGCACACTGATGGATTAATGGAGCCAAAATAGAGTCCCCAATCCATCTCCAGATTGGGAACAAATTTTGAGGCTCTAACAGCAAAACCATGCAGAGTTAAGGCAGGACCTGTCATTATATAACACCAGCCTCATGACCATCTCCGAGCGCCTAGCTGCCATGTCTGACCTCTTGGTGCAACAGCGCCAAGATCATGCAGACATGCAGCAGATGCCAGTGTACCAACAGCATATGTATCTGGTTAATACGCAAATGCGCGAATATCAACAAAGCCAGGCAACGTTAACTGGCATGCTCCAGAACACCATGGTGCAGATCCCTAATACCTGTAACATGTTCTATGAAGCGTTGCAACAACAGAACATGTCTTTCAGGGCTGCTCTTCAAGCCTGTGGTGTGCAGATCACACCAGAACCAGCAGATTTGCATTTCTCCTCACAAAAATCCCTTTATTTTAACATGCCCCTCTCATCACAGTACTCCACCTCCTCACTCTGACTTCTACCTCAATCTCTGATGTTAAAGGAAATGTCTTGTGGTAAAGAAATAGGGGATGTTTGTACACTCATTTATTTCTTCTCTTCTAGGGGACGCCTGGTATCTGCAGCTTGCCTGGCTGATGGCTCCAGGTCAGACACCCCCAGGCTGTAGGTGACGAACGCTGCAATGTAGGGCCTTGCAGAGAACCCGGGCTGTTTTGGAAACCACAATTGGTCTTCTCAAAGTCCGGTTTCTCTGCTTGGCCCGGCCTGGGGGTGAGTTGCTGTACTCTCCTCACAAGTGTGCCAGGATCATTCTGGTATTTTGCATACTGCACAATTTGTGCAGAGAGCGGCATGAATTCTGGCACACGAACGAGGAGATGGAGCCAGAGGTCAGGCAGCCGCCTGCCCACAGAAGGAACAGCACAGCAGCTGGACGTTTGGCGAGGGATGAGCTAACTATTTCACACGTATGTACTGTATTCCATCAACACTAATCATGTGGAAATGTCACTTGATTGTCTGCCCCCCAGGGTTAGCGCTTCACACACGAGCAGAGTATGGTCCTCATGGAGAACTACATGCATCACCATCAGCGTCTCCGCAGGGACCTGTCCTCCCTGACCTCTGCTGCCAGCAAGAGGAGGCTCTGGGAGGACCTGACCGCTCGTGTGAACGCAGTGGGTCAACAACCGCACTCTCTCAAACAGGTTCAGAAGCGTGTGTCCGATATACAAAACACCAAGAAGTCCCTGGGTGAGGAGGCCGTCAGATCAGGTGTTTATAGACCCAGTGACGTGGCCAGGCTCCGGGAATACCAACGGATGGTGGTGCCAATCATCACCCGAGAAAGTGTTGTGGGGGTGGAGAGTAAGCATGACACTGGTGATTGACAACCTGGTAAGACACACAATAGTATATTTTCTCTCGTCTACACACAATCATGCCCGTTTCTTTATGGCTTTAGAACACGTCTGGACCAGATTATGAGGACTTTGTGTAACTGTAGCGCATTGTTCTTGCATTTGGGATGCATTTAAGTTTAATTTTTACGTTTTTGATCCTCTATTGAATCTGTTATTCCACCCATTCCAGAGTCTGCCCACATCAATCTCTTGCTATATTTGTCACTACTTATTTTGCTTCCCTCATGGCATCCCCAAATCAATGTTCACCCCCCTCAATCCCCAATTTTTTGGCGTTTTCTTCCTCAAAAGTTCCATATTTAGTACATGTTGATTTGGTCCTATATTTACAGGGATGCATTTTAGATGCTTCCTGGTGTGTTGCATTTGTTGTTTTATGATCTACTTCTGACCTGGAGGGGCTTTCAGGTGCGGTCCGTTGTATTTGCATGTGTTTGAGGCGCATGTACATGCATTTTGTACAATTCTAGGTCATAAAAGTATTAGTAGTAATGTTTCCCCTATACAAAAGAGACTGCACTGGTTTCAACATAACCCCAAATACTGTAAAGCACTAGGACACGTGACATTTGGCAACAGCATTACCTATAGTCTTGATCTGGACATGCTCTGAATATGCATACACAGTGGCCAAATCCTAAATGCATTTGTCTTGTTTTGCCTATTGTGAAATCATTTGTTCTTAGCCTGCCAGGAGATGGCCACGTCTGGTGGCCTCCTAGGAGGAACATCCACCTGTGGAGCAGACACACGCAGATGTTGAAACTGTTTCCACTCCTGGTATCGGACTAAATATTTTGTAACATTAAGAGGTTCTCCTCTTTCTGTACAAACATACTCACACATATTGCTTGCTATCTTTTTGGATTCACAGCAGAACATCAGCAAAAGGAGGAGAGGAGGCGCAGCCCACTGCAGAGAAGGCTGGAGGAGCATCAAGGTATATCCATGGAGCTATATGGCATGAAAACGGAGGTTTCCCATAAAGACTATTTGGCTAACTTTTCTTTCTTCATATACAGAACATCTGATGTCTGACCTGCCTGCGGGAAGTGAAGTGGATGATGCCGTGTCCAATGCCGGGGTATGTCAAAACACATCAAAAGAAACATGGGTTTTGCTCCAACCATACATCTGTGCTGATCTGTATTTTGAATGGCGTTATTGCTTGCTTTCATAGGGACTTCAGCCAGTCCAAGAAGTCTCCAACATGACAAACCCGACGTGGCTGAAAGATCTGTAAGACGGCATTTCATTCCGTCTTTCTGCTTCTTATCCTTTTCTTTGAGCCCATAATCTAATGTGTCTGAGGTCTTTTCACCAAACATAGGATTATAGGCATCAACTCAAACACACATTTAGCAAGCAGTGACTTCACATAGCTTTCTGTTTTCAGCTTAGTGAGAAAAATTGAAGCTTAGCTGAACTGATCCGAGAAACAGATTTAGCAATGCATGTTCCCTTACTGAATGTGTTCGATCCAGATTTGTTCAACAACACACAGTGAATGAAAGGCAAATTAGAGGAATATGGAAGCTGTAGATCAGGAGGTGTATCTGCTGCAAGGCAAACAAGACTTGTTCCTTGGCTGTCACTTTACAAGGGGGTGTCACTAAACCAGCCAGGCTGAGCCTTACCTGCCATTACCAGCATCTGTGCCCATCCTGCCCATTTACTCAGGTACTTGTGAAGGTGCCCCCTATACTAAGCAAAGACAGTATTTCACAATTTGAAGAACCTAACGGCTGCCGTAAGGTCCTGCGCTTGATGGGGGACATTGAGGCAGCTTTGTGTGGATGATGTGACAATGGGTACAGTGCTGGGAGCACCTGTCCAGCTTCCTGTTCAACAAAGCTGCTTGCACCCACCAAGACCATCTGGATCCCTGATTAGACCCTGCACAGACCCACAGAGATCCCACACAGGCCACCCGACATCCTGGAGACATCAGGCCACCACCCAGGAAACAACAGAGTATGCATATACATATAATCCAGCATTGCTGTGATTTAGAGTCTGGTGGTATTTTGGTTTGCTAATGGCGCAACTTGCCAGACATGGATATAGTGTGCACACTCCATCCAGTGACTAAAAGGCTGCACAAAAGAAAAAGCAAACATTTACATGGTAAACAATCAGTTCCACTTTTACTGCTCTTCAGTTCACAATCCTAACTGCACAAAGTGGAGAGAAGCAGATTGTTTGGCATGGCCAATTGCTGACCATTCTGTGTGTTGCATTTTGTTAAAATGACACTATCATGTTTAAGCATACATGTTTAAGCATATGTATTTACTGTAAAAATCCACACCAACTATCCCCAAATCATTCAAAAACACAAGTTCAAAGTATGACCCTAGGAAAACGTGTCAAAGCCACCCAATGTTTAACACTCCAAAATGTGCCTGGATCTC
The DNA here is from genome assembly GCF_000935625.1 of Nanorana parkeri. Classification (NCBI taxonomy): domain Eukaryota; kingdom Metazoa; phylum Chordata; class Amphibia; order Anura; family Dicroglossidae; genus Nanorana; species Nanorana parkeri. The sequence goes on from NW_017307500.1 coordinate 72,248, forward strand.
TAAGGTCTGTGTCCCTTTTAGCCAGCATTGGATGTGGCTGGATCTCACCAAAATGTATATTAGATTAATGGAGCCAAAATAGAGTCCCCAATCCATCTCCAGATTGGGAACAAATTTTGAGGCTCCAACAGCTAAACCATGCAGAGTTAAGGCAGGACCTGGCATTATATAAACACCAGACTCATGACCATCTCCGAGCGCCTAGCTGCCATGTCTGACCTCTTGGTGCAACAGTGCCAAGATCATGCAGACATGCAGCAGATGTCAGTGTACCCACAGCATATGTATCTGGTAAATGCGCGATTATCAACAAAGCCAGGCAACGTTAACTGGCATGCTCCAGAACACCATGTTGCAGATCCTTAATATCTAGGGTTGCCACCTGTACGGGATTGACCCGCACAGTCCGGTTTTAGAAGGCTGTGCCCGGGTTATATAGCACCTGAGACCCGGACACAGCACGTCAGGCAAACAGGGGTATCCAATATACAGAAATCTGTCTTCTCTGCAGGAGCCATTTTCTGTTAGTCCCCTTCACAGAGCTGCGTGCAGTTTGGCCTCCGGCAAAATGGCCGCTCCGGCTGATCTCATAAGAGGGAAACTGGAGACACCGACCTAAGAGGACTCCGCCTCTACAGTATGTTTTCACTCGTTCTTGTGGCTGGCTCAGGACTCCCCCTTGGGCTGTTCTGCCACGATCCCTTCTGGAAGGTGGAGGAGGGAGATGGCCAGAGATGATCAGTGCCTGCCATGTCAGAGGGGAGCGGCAGAAGATGTGATGGAGACCTGGTGAGCACTGGCCCCTCACCCCAGTGATAGGGTGTCATTTAAAAGCCACCCAACACTCCAAAATGTTCCGGAATCTCTCCAACCACTGCGCTCCCCTCTCCCTGTGTCATAATAAAAAAAAAACCACAGCTCTGTCATTTATGCTTATGGAGTAAACCTCTACCTGGAGCATCATCTGAACATGCATGTGAACACCCTGATGTACCGCAGCGAGGAAGATGGCAAAGATGGCCCATCTGAGAAAAGCTGCACAAAAACTGTCATCTCCTTGGACAATAGTCAGCACCATTTGTATGAAAACCCGAGGGCCACTTGTTGCACGGTCATAGCCGAATGCTAGGTATGGCCAGACACACCAATACACATTTGGAGGAATTTACCAGATAAAATCTGGAGGCCTGGGTGAAATACACTTTTGAGCTCTTCAAAAAGAATAACCACATGGAGATCCTTAAATACTTGGCCACCTAAGCACTGAAGGATGCGCTTAATATGGTACGGAGGTCAAAGCACCTACACAGAGCGCTACTCAGTCCAGGAATTCTGGTCCGAGTTTATTTTTCCCCACAAGGTGTCATACAACTCCAGGCTAACCCAACTCCAGGCATGGTTTTCCTAGGCTCAGTAGCCTTAGGTTAGGAATAGTCGCTCTTAGCTCAGGTGTTGGCTGACAGCACAAAATACACTTCGGACTTTAAGGGGAATAAAAACATTTTAAGTTGGTCCGGTTTGTAACTTATTTACTGATGAAAAATTGTGTGCAAAATCAACTGAAGGGTCGAGACCTGCATGAAATTCATGCTGCCCATACAAGTCCTGTTACTGTGGGTGAGCATCATGGGATAAACTTATGGCAGCCAATTAAGACCTAATTATACAGTTGTACCACTTAGCCTGACCAATAATGCTAACCGTATCCGAGGGTACTGGTGAAGATTAGAGGTGTTCTCTTATATGGTTTTTACTACTCATTGTTGCTCTATTTTAACTATGTATTGAATAAAATGTATACTTTTTATATAAAAAGACTCTTGCAAAGTGTCTGAAAAAACCCCACTTTTCCACATTGTCTCCTTCTAACCAATCAGGGGTGTGGCACTCATCACATAACAGCGTACCCTTTGCCCTACGATTTACAAACAGATTCTAGCATGTACTGCACAATGGAAGTCTTGTTTCTTCCCTTTGAGCTCTAAGGGAATTTCAGTGAAGGGAGGGAGGAAAAAGTGACAGACCGGAGTGTAGTGTGAAATCCCTGTCAAATCTCGAAAGACGGCACGGAGGAAGAGGGAAGGGAGTTCCAGAGCTTTTAGACACATGAAAGGGATTTATTTCCGATTAGGAATGCATCTAAGATATTTCTATTGAGTGCACCAGAGTGCATTAAATGGGAACTGGTTCACCTTAAAGAGGTGTTACATTTTCCCAACCAGCTACAAGAAGCTCTCTAGGCCATTACATTAGCTTGACTTTCCAGCTTGGCTTGAGAAAGAGGCACCGGCCTCAAAACGCGTTGCCATTGGACAGCTTCCGCCCTGCCCCTCACTGACGTCACACTGTCATTTTACGTTGCCTCTCACTGACAGCTAGACACAGCGAGCCGCGGCTTGATAGACAGCAAAGCAGCAGTTTCCCCCGCCACTCTTCCACGGATTCGTTCAGGCTCAGCTTGGCCAGCTGAGACCTGGCAATTCCCCTTAAGACACATTCAATGTATAACCAACCCTAGACGGAGGTAATTTTTTATCGATTATCACGGTCTTCTGGCAGACGACCCTCTCGGCAGGGCAACGCCAGTCTCACCAGCCGCAAACGTACCATCTGAGTTATTTTTACTTTTTTATGTCATTATCTATGAGCAAGTGATTACACCCAATCAACATACAGGTATTCTTGTGACTACATATACAGGTGAAACTCGATTAGAATATCGTGCAAAGTTCATTTATTTCACTAATGCAACTTATGTGGTGAAACTAATATATGAGAGAGACTCATTACATGCAAAGCAAGATAATTCAAGCCGTGATTTGTCATCATTGTGATGATTATGGCTTACAGCTCATGAAAACCCCAAGAACCCCAAATCCACAACCTTAAAAAAGTAGAGTATTACATGCAATCAATAAAACAAGGATTGTACATAGAACAATATCGGACCTCTGAAAAGTACAAGCATGCATATGTACTCAGTACTTGGTTTGGGCCCCTTTTGCAGCAATTACTTTTGCACGATATTCTAATTATTCGAGTTTCACCTGTATTTAAATAGGGCAGTAGCGCTTCCTTGTCCAGTTCCTTTTTTTCTTGCACACAGGGTTCCTCTCCCTGTTTGTGGAGGCAGCACGCCCCCCTCCCATCAGCCATTTAAATGCTTCCATTTACCACCAGAGTATTGCGCTTACTACTTTCTTTTGTCCTACCATATAGGCCATTACATAGCCTACTGTAAAAGTTCTGACTTAGGCTGGGCACACACCTTACAACCATCGCAAGACTTTTGTCTTGCGATGGTTGTAAGGTACTTAAAAAAAAAACGTAAGTAGGCGGGGAGTGAACCCCGCCTACATGCATGTGGTATCCTGTCAATACCCGCATGTTGTATCTTAACAGATTTGATGCTGATGCACTCTGCAGATTTTTGTGGAGGTTCAGGGAGCTAGATCCTACGGAAGAGCCCTGGGGCCATGCAGAATTCTGAGATTAAAAGTCATAATTCTGAGATTTTAACGCTGGTAGTAGCCTCTAAAGCCTTTTGATTGGTAAGATTATAGGACCAATGAGCAACAGTGTAATAACCACCCATGTGGCACACTGACTATCTATAGACAGACTGTGAATGAGCCTTGTAAAAGCTTTGTCTCTTTGGTATCTGTAAGTACCCATATCAATAGAAAACACAATATAGTCAGAATGTGCAAAAGCTTTATAAAAGCTGTGTCTTCTTGCCATCTTTGAGTACATATTGGGGCTAAGCAGTGTTCTCTATCTCCACTGCTGTATTGGTAGCTCTTTCAGTGCATTTATTGTCTGTGCTGGCATAGTTGTGGACAAGAGCAGCATCATTATCTGGAACAGCAAACAGGTAACCTTCATATGCCATCTAATGCAGAGAGCTGCAACATAAGGCGTCATGCTGAAAATATGCAGGGGGATCACAGCTCTATGGTCTCTGTATGTCCCTAGAAATCAGCACACAGTGGCCATAGCAGTTCCGTACCCCATTGTATAGCACGTGGGTTCCTTGGAATGGATATGAAAACATGTAATTATTGCTCCTGAGGGAATTCTGAATGAGCAGAAGGAAGCAGGATAGTATCTATAGTGCTGCCCAGCCATTATATCATGTAAAAACGTGCACAAACTTTCATTTTCCTCTACAACAATTCTGTTATCTGAAGTTCAGATGCCATAGTGTAGTGGTTAGAGTATTGGCTTGTTAATGACAAGGTTGCAGGTTCGAATCCAGGTAATGGATAATGTTTTTTTTCTTTGCTTTTGAATTGGCATTCTCAAATTATATTTCAAATTATGTTACATTGCAGGAACAGTTCTACTTTACAAGAATGAAAGGAGTGTTGTTATAGGAGATACACCCCAGTAAACGTTTCTTCAAAGACTGTCAGTGAAGTAGATTAGCATGGATTCAGAAGCAAATAAAAGATGAGCTTGTTAAATTTTACTTTTAGTCTTGGCTTTAACAATAAGGGAGATTCTTGCAGTTTTAGCCAGCCATAAACATAGTTATTAGTTATCGAACCCTAAAGAGAATATGCAGCAAAATGAGGCTTTACAGAAAGAAGAAGAACTTTTCCAACTTGACTGAAGTTTTCAGCTATCTACAAGCAGAACTTCTGAAGTCTGGACAAATGCAGGGATACAGATGGTTACATCTACCGTGTTTCCCCGAAAGTAAGACCTACCCCGATAGTAAGACCCAGCGCTATCTTCGGGGATGTCTGTAATATAAGACCTACCCCGAAAATAAGACCTAGTTTCGGTGGTAGGTCTTAGATTGCTGAAATCCGCCAGGTCTTACTTTCGGGGTAGCTGCATATAAACTGAATTTTAGCCGGCCGCAGCTCCCGCCCACACGCCGGCCGCAGTTCCCACCCATCCCCCGAAAATAAGACCTAGTGTCTCTTTTCGTGCAAAAAAGAAAATAAGACACTGACTTATTTTCGGGGAAACACGGTACGAGCAATTCAGAAAAGATTTGTTGTCACACAGAAAACAATAAAGACAAATGATAAAATATCTTGACCCAGAAGGAGTGCAATTAAGAACAGCTCGGCGCTTGCGAAGACGCCAGTACTGTACTGAAGGTCCAAATGCTGTTTGGCATGTAGATTCATATGACAAATTAAAACCCTATGGCATTGCAGTGAACGGCTGCCTTGATGGCTACAGTCGTTATATTGTGTGGATAAAAGCGTTTACTACTAACAGCAACCCCAAAGTAGTTGCCAATTACTTTATAGATGCTGTAACTATGATTGGTGGTTGCCCAGAAAGGATACGTTCTGATCTTGGCACAGAAAATGGGCATATTGAACAAAATTTCTTAGGCGATCACATTCAGACATTTGGGCTGCAGAGAAAAGTTTTCTGTATGGAAGAAGTACAGCAAATCAAAGAATTGAAGGATGGTGGAGTATATTAAGGAAACAGAATGTCCAGTTCTGGATGAACCTATTTAAGACTCTTCAGAATGATGGTTATTTTACTGGAGACTTCCTCGATACAAACCTCATCCAGTTCTGTTTCTTAAACCTCATACAGGTGAGTGTTTTCAAGAATATAGAGATGATTGCCTTTGACGTTATATCTTTTAAAATGGTTGGATGATGGCCATGATTGATTGAATAGATTCTGTCCCTATTGATTTCATTAGGATTCTGATTCAGTAACCAAATGTATTAAAAGTTCACTGACAAGCCCCCAAACTGAACTTGGGTATGTTTATCTCATCCCTAGTACGGGAGATATTTCGCCACCTGGGGCAAAGACTCAGTTTGCTCCACCTCTGGGAGAAAGTCTCCATTCACACACCCCTGCCCCCACCCCACACTTCTGGGCTCTCTACTTCTTTTGTTGTTTTGGTGCCCCTCCTGATCCACCACAGGAGGTGAGGCTTTAATTCCCCTAATTCTCCAGTGCTGCTTTGTTAGTTAAAAAGCCACTTCTGGGCTTGCTTCTTTTTTCCCAGCTGTGCCCTTCCGATCTGTCATAGACGAGAGACTTGAATGAAGTGATTTCAAGCCTCACCTCTGTGGTGGATAAGGAGTGGCGCCACCACACCAAAAGAAGAGAGCAGAGAAAACGGATCTAAAGAAAAATGAGCTGCCACAGACATCTGCCACAAAGCAATACATTATACAGCAATGCAGAATACCACCAGCTATAGAAGACTACAAAATGTCAGCAATACATTATAGAGCAATGCAGAATACCACCAGCTAAAGAGGACTACAAATCCCAGCAATACATTATACAGCAATGCAGAATACCACCAGCTATAGAAGACTACAAAATGTCAGCAATACATTATAGAGCAATGCAGAATACCACCAGCTAAAGAGGACTACAAATCCCAGCAATACATTATACAGCAATGCAGAATAATAATACTCTATGTTGCTCTGGAGTGGTGGCCTAATGTCAAGAGGGCTGTGCAAGGTCTCAGTTGGACTGCGCATGATCTCAGGAGGGCTGTGCGGGATCTTAGCTGGGCTGTGTGGGGTGTCAAGCGGGCTACGTGGGACCTCACCAGGGGTCCAGAGGGTCTTGCATCGGGCATGTACAGGTGGCATGGTTCCTGGGGAAGGAAATGTGTGACCAGTGCTGTAAACAGCTGCCGCAGTTCCCAGAAAGGCTGCTGGAGGTCCCCAGCGAGACTTCTGGCAGCCACTTCCATTTAAAATTTTAAAGTGCCGGTGTCAGCGTTTAGTATCGGGACATTTTTCACGAATAGAAGAAGTATTCTTGAAAATGCTCAGTAAGTCGGTTGCCCTGCCGGCGGACCCCTTCTAATGCAACACCTGGGGCACATTCCCACCTGCCCCCCCTAGTTTCAGCCCTGGTAGGACTATCAATTGCCCATGGGACAGTGGTTTTTTGACTGCATACATTCTATGAGCAGAGACCACTCAACTCAATGCTACAACATTCCCAATTGTAAGATGTGTAGTTGGCCTTTTGGCTGATAATGGTGAATCACATGATATGTACAGTAGGTCGTTTTCAAATATATCTAAAGGCAATTGTTTTCCTAGTTTGTGATGGAGTGGGGAAGGTGTCCTGGGCTCTGTAAGAGAGATTTAACCTCATTTCCTGTTCTAGTAGCACAATTTTCAACAGACAGGAAGTTTCGGAAACAGACAACGGTACAGATGACAGAGGTTTGAACATTCCCATATCTAATTTAAAAAAGGAGGTTTAACACCTCTCTGTTTTCACTTGGAGAGTTAGATATCCAGAAACTCGCAGTGGTGCAGTGAAATCGAATAATACCTGTTGAGGAGATGCAGATGAAGTAACCTTATGTAAAGAGGAATGCCTCCCTAGAGGCCAATACCCATGTGACAAAACTGTTTTTGGAGTTGTGTTGTCTCATAAATGGAAGAGAATTCTTGGGATGCGCCACAAGATCCATACTCTACTGTTGATTTCTACCTTCAGTTGAGGACTATCATTCTTCAAAACCTTTAAATAAAAGACTGAGAAAGAAGACTTGTTACTTAAAGTGACATTAAACCCTCAGATTTTTTAACATAAACCAATACTGTAATGTGCGCCTTACTGTAATCCATGGTAGTTGTCCTTCTCTTTGCTGCTCTTCCTTTTAAATCCTCATGTCTTCTCATGCTTGGGGAGAACTTCTGTTTTGCAGCAGACTGCCTTGTCTGAGGAATGGATACACGGTGTCTGTGTATAAGTTTCTATAGGTTTGTAACCTGAGCCAGCACTACAGGAAGAGGCCCTGAGCTGCAAAGGGAAGTTCTGCCCAGCATGAGAAGAGATACAGATTTAAAAGGAAGAGCAGCAAAGAGAAGGGAAACTACCATGGATTACAGTAAGGCGCACATTACAGTATTGGTTTATGTTAAAAAATCTGAGGGTTTAATGTCACTTTAAGTTAATTACTGTCTACTGGGATAGCAATAAACATCTATTTTTCAAGTTTTGAAAATCATCTGATTCAGTGTTGTCTCTGCTATGCAGTGGAGGTAGATATCTTGCCCGTGAAAGTCACAGGTGCCCACCTCCCATGAGGCTACTTTAGCTGGCTGCTTCATGCAGTTACTCAGGGAGGCATAGTTATTTGGGACACTTTAGCATCTGCGGCACTCAGTGATGCTGAGCCTGTAGAGCACCCTCCCTGCTTGACTGCTGGCCAAGTGGGCAACAGTTTGTTTGGGGCCACTCATGGGATTGTGGCGGTCCTCTTTTCTCTTTTCCTTAGCCTTTTCCCTTGTTTGTTCTATTCTAGGTGCACTGCCCCTTTAAGGACGTACCTGGTGAAGGATTAGGTGGGAAATCCTTCACTCACGCCTCTTCTGGAATATTCTCTATGTTCCTACATCTATATTAAGGAGAGCCACAGGGAGAGCTGACAATCCGCTTGACTCTCAACACCGCGCACTCCCCGCCCACTAGTTCTCTTCTTTCATTTTCTGCTAGGAGCAAAAAATGTCTGCATTATGTGGCTGCATCTACTGACTTGCCTCATGCATTGAGGGCAAATGCATGAGGCAAGTACCATCTCCCTATGAAGGCAACGGGGGTGCATCTAGTTACATCTGTTTTATTTTATTCATGTCTGTCAAATCTTGAACACATTTTTTTATGCATGGGGGGTGTTATCAACACTGGAGCCGACAGGATCTGGAGCGGGTACCAATGGTAACCAATCAGCTTCTCTCTTCAATTTGTTTAGTTATAATTTGAAATTGAAAGATAATAGCTGATTGGTTGCCATGGGCATCTGCTCCAGATTCTGTCTTCTCCAGTGTTGATACATTTCCTTCAATGTGACAGACAAAGATGTTAATAGATGCAAATGAACGTTCATCCATTTACATCCATACCCTGTTTAGATTATGATTGGGAATGATTTACAAAAGGCAAATGGGCTGTTCATTTTGCAAGGGAATTTTCGCTCATAATTCTTTTGCAAAGTGAACAGCATATTAGCCTTTACTAAGTCAGTCCCATTGTCTTCTGTTTTTTTCCATCAAAAGATGCTTTAAAAATAGAAGACTGGGGTACACCTTTTCTGTTTATTTATGCTTACCTAGTGGCACCGAGTGTCTGTTAGTGATGCACCTGTAACCCCCATCATCTTTTGTCAGGTGGCTACTAGAAATGTAGTGATTGCCAGAGCTGTAGTCAGCCTGGCTGATTTATAGTTGGCATTTATCCGGTTAATTCCAGGTGTTCTGGCATTGATTGTGCCTGCCCGAGTGGACTGTGGGACATCTTATGAGAGACGCTGTGAATGTATCTGCAGTTCCCCAGCCAATCACTGGGTTTCTCTCAACCAGTGTTGCATGCTGGGACAGGGGACATATACTGGAAGGAATTGCCATGTGCTCAGTTCAGGTGCAACCGTAGATTAGTCCAGGTTGGGGTGCTGTCCAGCCTGCCCCCAGGCTCGGCCTGAGGGTGGGAATACTGGAGTGTGGGAAGTGTTTAGCTAGGCCTCAAGTATGGAGGAGGTCTGTGCTGTTGTCAGAGAAGAACCAGGAAAGCTGATGGTTGCTGGAGGCACCCGGAACACAGTGGACTTCAGGAACAAGTCTGGTGTCTCTCCTGCTGAGGATCTGTGCCCATCCCCTGCTGATCTGCTGCTCAATTTTCTATTCAACTGTGCTACAAACGGATCTACACTGAGATGCTAAAAAGGGGCTGGTGAGTCTGGAGTCTGTCTGTACTACCCTGGATGTCTAGGATCCCTGTGCCCTCTCTCCCCAGTGTGAAGATGTTAATAAAAGTTAAATTTAAAAGCTTTGGTGTGGATATCAGCTTTGTGGGCACTAGACGAGGGCGGTTACATGCTATTGGGGCAGCTGAAGACCAAATCCCCTAGACAGACTAGTGATGACCCGGGTTATTCTGGCGGCTCCTTTGGGGATGAACGCAACACACTGATACCGGTACTTCCGCTGGCATGTGTCCAGCTTCCCGGGCAATCAAGGAGCTGGGCGGTGGGTAATGACACGCCGCTAAGCTTCTTGATTGGCCGGGAAGCCAGCTCCATGTTGCTAGGCCGGCTTCATGCCGATTGGCCGGGAAGCATGCTGAGACAACCTGTTATGTGCTTCCCCATGGGTTGTGAGAAATGGCTGTGCCAGTTTATTAGCACATAGCGGGGACAGGCATATATGTCTGTTTATCCAGGGGTGTCCCGAGTAAGTTTCACCCAGAGCGGGTACCAGGTGACACCCCACCGTGAAGTCATCACGCATGCACGGCCATCTTGCTGATACCTGCCGCCGGCCATCTGGTTGATGGACGCCGGCAGAGAGAGGAGGGGACGTTCACACGGCGGGATGAGGTATGCCGCTGGGTCCCCTCCTCTCTCCTGCAACTGTCGAGCTCTTGGTCCATGACCGAGCGCCCATCTTTTCAGTGGGGGTGACACAAGAATGACACTGTCATTTTGGTGTCACCTCTCCAATGGTGTCACCTGCGTGCGGGCCGCACCCCCTAGTGACACCACTGCGTCTATCCCTACTGTGCTGAAACATTCCCTTTAAAGCACAGGCTCTGTGTCACTGAAGCACAAGGGCATGCTTCCCGTTCAAAGAAACTATCACACAAACAGGCTGGCACAGCTGAACTGTAGCACATTTGTTTACTGTCACAAAGGTGTGGTATCTCGCAAAGCAGTGCATGAACTCAGTTTAGTGATCCAGAACCTCATTACTGAGCTACATTTGGTGTGTTGGGGTATATTTAATACACATGCAGATTTAATTGAATCAGTACAACATTTTATTAATACAAAACGAGCAGCATTTTTACATCTCAGAACTATTTATGTCCAAAACAAGTGTTTATTTTCTAAAATCACAAAAGTTTAAAAATAATTTGTTTACAGATGAATGTATGAAATACACGTCTTCATAAGAGAATTATAAGAGCAAGAAATAAGCGTGAAGAAAGGATAACTACATGACAAAATTCTTTTAAGTTTAACACCAAACGGTGTAGTTATCTGTAAACTTTTCATGTCACTTGTTGTCCTTTACACAGGTGCTCTCAAGCCCATTTCACAGCCAATCCATTTTTCCATTTTTTTTTGTACATAAGATTACAGTGGAGAGCGCTTATTAACTGAAATGGATGTCACAGAGGTACATCTGTTTCTGTTCCATTTTATCACTATCTATAAATGAATGAAAGATGTCTCAGAGTATATCCCTATTAGGGATGCACAGATACTTTTCAGATACCAGTGCAGATACTTGGCATTTTCATGGGAACTACCAGGGTTGCAGCGGTTGCAGCTGGGACCGGGCTCTGGCGCTCCACCACTGTCCTGAAATCATTAGTCTGTATTGTTTTAGAAAAACTGTCACATGACAACAAAAATGTATCAGTGCTCGTACTTGTAAGTACTCGGCAAGTACCAGTACTCGTACTCGCAAAACTGTTATCTGTGCATCCCTTTATATTTATAAAAACAAAATCATACATTAAAAACAGAGATGTACAAATCCCAGGAGCTCCGTGTGCTCCTTACACATGACAGCGGCCTCCTATTTTTAAAATTTTTCTCTAGTCTAGTCTTGGAGCTCAAAAGTATCGGTACATGTACTCGTACCGAGTACTGTACTTGGTATCTGTGCAACCCTAATCCCTATTTAGAAAAATTAGGGATGCAACGATATCGATACTAGTATCGGTAATCGGTGCTGGGTATTTGGGCGATGCCTAGCCTGATACTTGAGCTCCCGGTATCAGGAAGCCGGGCAGCGAGTCATTGCACCGCGCTGGACTTCCTGATTGGGCAGAAAGCCGGCTCCATGCTTTCTTGTCACCTAGCATGGAGACGGCTTCATTGCTAATCTGGAAGCCGGGTGATGAGTCATTACAAAGGAAGCAAAGTGGCAAGTCACTACATGCCGCCTGGCTTCCTTAAAAGGAGAACTGTGGGGTAAGTGTTTTTCCCCATAGTTGTCCTTAGGGTAACGGGAGGACACAAACTAGCATCCTCCCGTTACCCTAAGCTCAGTATATAGGGAGCTACATCTCGCGGTATACTGAGACTTGCGTTATCGGTATCGGCAAGTACAGAAAAACAAATATATCGGTACTCGTACTTGATAACATAATAACGGTATCGGTATACCATTGATGTGTTTAAAAACCCCATCTCAATTGTAGTTTTTTGCTTTCGGTCTGGCAAATTTTGATGAACACTTATGTAAATGGATTTCAATGGATATACAGTACATCTGTATATATTTGTTTCCTCGTAGAAATACATTATGACTCGTTTTCATCCATTAGTAGAGGAATGAATAATGAAGGTACAGAATGCCTGTGTGAAAGGGCCATATATTTCAATGCTGCATTTTCCCTTGAGTGTTTTTTGATTCCATACCTCCACAAGTCAGTGGTGAGTGGTAACACTCTATTTAGCTGGATGCCGCACATTGTTTATTATACATTATGGATAATTCCCTTTAAAGTGACACTTAGCTAAGGCGATGCATCTTAAACATGCAATTAATTACTCTATTAACAGAAATGTGGCTTATTTGTGTATCAATTCCTCAAATCAAGCTGTATCCTCAGATCCTCAAAGCATCTCTGAATCATCTCCCATGATGGACTACAAGCTCACGTTTAGTTTACTCATTTGTGTAAAAGTTCTAGTCTATCACAGGAGCGAGCTTGGAGCTGTGACTACTTTACAACACACAGGCACCATGGGGGAACAAAAGTAGCGCCCCTCCAGAAGGAAGTACAGTGTCAGTATGAATTCAGAGATGATTTGAGCATCTAGATACACAAGTACGATACATTGTTGTTAATACTTAGGGTACTTAATGCATTTTCTAAGATTTAACTCCTGACTTTAGTGTCACTTTAAGAAGAGTAATACTCCTGTCACACTAGCATTTTGGCTCCATTCTGATGGATCTGCCAACATCTGTTTGGAATGTCATCAGCAGTGCCTACTGTCTGATCATGGCAGAGATACCAGGCACTGCAGTAGGTAGTTGCAATAAGCCAGTCAGCACTGCTGATGACAATGCACACAGACAGATATTGAAGGATCTGTAAACATGAATCTGAAATGTATTTGTGAAAAGGGTCTAATAAAAACAAAAAACTCCAAGTCATGTTCTTGCTTTCTTTTTGAAAACTGAAAGCTAGAATATAAATAGCTAGTATGGGCAACTGCACCCGATTCTGGTTAGTTCAGTTTCATTTAATTTCCCCATGTAGTTTGTCTTTGAAAAGGCGGCAACTGGTCTCCCTGGTATTGCTGCAGTACGGTAAGACTACAGAGCATTTTTTTTTTTTAAACTCACAGATCCAAATATACATAGAAGGGTTGTTTAGCTATTGGAATACTGTCAGCACTACTCACAACAATGGATTATGGACTTCCCTTGTATTTTAGTCAATTAAAAAGGCAATGTTTTCCTTTCCATACAATTTTATAAATATGTTGGAAATGGCCACATAGAGTGGCCAGCAGGAAAGACACCAAGGGTGTGGGCTCTCTTTACCCTCTTGTGGCTACTGTATTCCAAAAAGTTTAGCAAAAGCAATTTGCATTTAATATTTATAGTGGAAACATGTATAGTGCTTTATTACCTCTATGACCTAGTCAAGTCAATTTACCTGTGCAGAAACAATAACAAAACAAGAAAAAACTATTTTTGTAACAGTTGAAACAGACATTTATGTTTTACTTTTGCTTACTACTGAATCAGAATTTGCAAGTAAACAATTGCCAATATAGAATATCAACAAATGTATATAATAGATTTCACCATTCACCAGATTTTTGTCTATATTAAAAGCTTTTTTCACTTTATTGCTTAACCATGGCCGTACAAAAAACAGTCAAATTCCCATTGCACATATCAAGGTTTCTGACCATGTCAAGCTCCTATCAAGCTTGCAGCAAATGGAAGGTAGACATGTTTCGAAGTGTGCTACATGAAATGGGAGCTTGACTGTTTTGTACTGCCATGCTTATACAATAGAATTAAAGAGCTTTTAACATTGACAAAGACCCATGTGCAGATTTACTACATTACATGATTGAGGTTGTAGGCAGTTGCCAGTGACAGGGCAGCCTAGCTGGCTGCAGGATAAAGTGGGTTAATAAGTGTATATAACTACTTTCAGCGATTTTGATATGTTTATATGTAAATATGTTCAGCACTGTTTAGCCTCTACAATTGTCTACAGCACCATTTTGGAGAAGCCTGGCATCCTGATTGGACAGGAAATCTCGGGAGATTTGGTCGGCCATTTTGGGGTGGTTATCTTATATAGGAAACACAACCACGTTTGTAGTGAGAACACGTGTGGATGTAGACCGGGACAGAGACCCGCTTGTGAGGGAGAGTTAGGAAAGTGCAGGGAGAGTGTTCCAGCCTGTGAGGGATAGTTCAGGGTTCCTACGGAGTCCTGTATCGGTAATCCGGGTCGGATGAAAAGACTCCCAGTTGTTTATAACCAAACCAGTGTCTCCGCTGTGAGTGCGGGAAGAGTGTGCCAGACTCCTATCTCCCTGTATGGAACGAATATCGCTGCTTCCGGGTAGAGTGCTATCAGCCTTACAGATACGTATTGTGTGCTTGGGTTTAGACTGTGCCAGTCAGTGGGAAGTGTCTAGGGTGCTAACGAATCCCACTACCGCTTACATCTGAAGTGACTGTACTGTGTACCTGTGTCTCCATGCCTGGAGTGAAACTGTTTGCTTTACTATTGTAAATATTCTTCATACTACCGGCCCTCCGGTAATAAACGTTATCTTGTTAAAAGTCAATTACGTGTGATTCCCTCTGTGAAGCCGCCACACCCTAAACCCGCTTACAAAGGTTCCTCTGAATGGACGTCATCCTGGCACCAGGCACTGCATAAGGTGTGTACTCCTGAAGCACAAGTCCGTTTGAAGGCAGCATGTAATCTAACAAATTTTTCCCTACAAATGAAAAAACTGGGAGAAAAGATCTGCAGATAAAATGGTTGCAAATCAAAACAATGAAAGGCATAATAGGAAACGTTTAGACTATATCCATAACAAAACATTGCTATCTAGTATGGCATTGAATTCTGCTCTGAAATCAGGGTAATTTTCATAGTTTTCTGCAAGATGCAGGACCCTACCACATGTACGGGCAATTGGCCTTCGGGAGAAATGTGACATGTCTTCAAATTGAATGTAGATGTTCCCAGACATACTTAGGTCGCTGCCTGTGCAGTACCTCAGAAACTTACACAAGTTGCTTCTTGTAAGTTCTCTAATGTATTTTTTTTTTAGGTATTTTGATACCTCATTTTCTTTTGGGGTCATGGTAGCAGGGAATTGTACTTAAGAACTTTTTGACATGTTGGCTCAAGGTCTGTGTACATTTTTGATAGCTTGTCAACTGTAAGAAATTCTATTTCTTGTAAAATTTCCTTCCATGAATCAATTACAAACATTGATGTTTGGATCAGCTCCTGGTGAGCTGAGCTATCTCAAACAATGTAGCTCTATAATTGTTTGATGTTATTTTTTGTCTACATCAGTAATTGTCCAGGACATCCAGAAGTTCCGCTTCATCAGCGAATGAAAAATTATCCAAAGCTGTGCTAAGGATTTCTTTTTCTGAACAGCTGACATACTGAAAGAAATTTTCAATAAGATCAGTGTAAATACTTCCAAATAAAAAACTTCCTGCATAAATGGCAGGGCAATTTTAATGGGAAGGTACCCACAATCGTTGTAACCTTTGAGCAGGACTCTGGCAATTGCCTGCCAGGTTTCATAGGTAAAGTCATGCCTAATAAATGGCACTTTACAGCTATTACCTAGAGTACATCGCTCATAAAATTCCTTCCAAAAATGACAGTGTATCTCTGATGACACCTGAACCACATCCATGTTCTTCTGAGCCATCTGGAAACAGACGTCTTATCTGTATGCTTTTTTGTTAGAATTGCGGGATTGCTAAAAGCAGTGATCATGTCTGTTAGACAGTTTGCATGGTGAATAGTCACTGTGTATTCCTCTTCATTGTGTATAGGACTTTGTGCTAACCATGGAAGGGTGTTTTCTGAATCTTCACGAGAGGTGATTATTGGACCAAATGCAATTTCTTCTTCACGATTTGTTAGCTTTCCAAAGTCAGAAGCTTGCAGAGCAATGTTTTCAGTTTCCTCTGATAGTGTACATTCCATGAAAGCTGTCAGGTCAATCGTAGAATGATAGATGAAAGTAGTCACTCGCACTCCATGATATTAAATCCAATGCTGTTTATTGACTGAGATAACACACATCTCCTCAGCGACGTTTCGAGACCATGCGGTCCCAGCCTCTGTTTGCCTGAGGACGGGACCGCATGATCTCGAAACGTTGCTAAGGAGATGTGTGTTAT
>NW_017307500.1:91564-98735 GCF_000935625.1 Nanorana parkeri
AGTGACGTTTCGAGACCATGCGGTCCCAGCCTCTGTTTGCCTGAGGACGGGACCGCATGGTCTCGAAACGTCGCTAAGGAGATGTGTGTTATCTCAGTCAATAAACAGCATTGACTTTAATATCATGGAGTGCAAGTGACTACTTTCATCTATCTACATTTTACGGAGGCATCCGTTGTCACTACCGCACCCACCCAGTTGGATTTGGGTTTTTGTCCGGTCAGGAGTGCGATGGGACAGGAGGATTAAGCAATCGTAGAATGAGTTTGAGTATGTTCAATAAATTCTGGTGATGTAAGAAGGCAGTTGGGATGTGTCTCTTCTTCAGGCTCAGCTTTAATAACAGGTCTTCACATAGAAACGAAGTACAGAAATTTTTACAAGTTCATACATCTTGCCTATTGTAATGTCATTGGAGAGAGGTTCTTGCTCTAAGTCACATACATCAAATTCAAAAAACGATTCTTTTCCTTTTGGGGAACTGCCATCGGGGAAACATATTTTTTTTGCTTCCAGTAGTATTTCGGACTTTCCCGACTCCTTTGACATTTTAATTTTTCTGGTTCCACCACCTTGTTTTGCTCTGACTTGTTTAAGTGTCCCTTTCTCTTCATTAATCCACCCGATTTCAATCATCCGAGTTAAGGACAAATTATTTTGATGCACACTCTTTGGGTCATCAACACTACTTTGACAACCTAATTCAGATTCTGTTTCTCTAAGTTTCACTTTATTCCGTAATTTTTCAAATAGACAAAACAAAGATTTTTTTTTTACAAACATCAAAAATCAATATATAAAGTTATGTCCACTTAAAACACAAACATAAGGTAAATATAATCATGCTGTCATTAAATCACACCTCTGTGCAAGCAACAGAAATATAGCTAGAGAATATTACCCAATTTTATTTTATTTTCCGTACATAACTAGCAAAATATTCTCCTCCATTTCTAGATGACTATTACTAAAATTTCTAAAAAATTGCTTTCTAAATGATCTAAAATGAAATGTTACATGATAGTGACATATGTGGAGCATTACTTGACCTTAATTATATTAAAGGAGAACTATGATTCCACTCACCTCATAGTTCTAAGCCGACCTGTGACAATGAGACTGTCACAGGTCGGCTCAGTAGATCGGGAGGTGAGAGAACACATACCGGGTTCCCTCACGGCTCTCTGCCGTGACAGGGGGAGGGGCTGGATTCCCCTCTCCCTGCTCCGATCTGCCAGCGCTGACTGGCGGAACGGACGGGGGAGGGGGCGGGTACAGCTGGCTCTGCCTCTAGATAGGCAGAGCCAGCTGTCACTCACGCAGCTGGGCGGATCCCGTCATCTAAGTCGGGATCCGCTCCAGGTGCGGCGTCGCGGTATACTGAGCTTAGGGTAACGGTAGGACGCTAGTTTGTGTCCTCCCGTTACCCCAAGGAGAACTATGGGGAAAAACACTGACCCCATAGTTCTCCTTTAAATAACTCCTACTTCTGTTTTGCCATACAGGGGACAGAAAAAGCACACATAGCACTCTTTCCTTGTTCTGGTCCCCTTGTGGTAAGACAGCAGTAGGACACGGTGCATCACACTGTACAGCATCTGCAAACTAAACCACCTAACCCCAGAAACTCAGGCCTTCTTCTGACCCTCCTGCGCTTCTTACCATATCCCCCTTACGGAAATCCCTCCACAAATCTAGTCAAACTTCCATCAACTCATCTCTTCTTACAATGTTCAACCTCTATTTTTGCCAACTGTTATGCTGGAGCTGAGCAGGACCATCATAGCAGCAGCAGCTCCTCCACTAACTGCCAGTGGTCCTTCAGCATGCACTGCAGTATGGATTTGTCCCTGGCTCACCTTCCTTAACTCAGAGCCCACACCTTCACTGCAGTGCATCCCATTGATCTCCCTCACCTACAGGAAACAGCTGAAGTCCCAGGCTCTGAGAACTGGAAGGAAAGCTGTGGTTAATGCTCCTCACACCTGATCAAACACTTCTCAGGAGCCCATCCTGCAGTAACCTGCCTGGAGTCAGGCCCGGATTTTCCACAAGGCTTTGGGGCGGCACAGCACAGAGGGGCGGCAGCGGTGACCTTGTGGGGAAGTTGCGGGCGCCGGTGTAAGGTATCCGGCGGCCGCACACTACGGTCCGCCGCCGTCCAATCACGACGGGGCGGCCCGAGGCTCCGCCCACCGGCTCCGTAGTGTGCGGCCGCCGGCCAATCACGGCGCGGCGGGCCGCAACTCCTCCCCCCAGCTGTCAGATATAGGGCGCGAGGTATGAATCCACCGGCGTTCTGTTAATGTGGATTGACGCCGGAGGAAGTAGCCGTCTACCTTGCTATCACACAGGGCCTTGTTATCTCCTGTGTGATAGCAATAAAGTTAGGTGGGGGAAAAAAATTACATTGATTTAAAAAAAAAAATGTAAAAGATATAAAAAATAAAAAATAAGATAACTATAAAAAACTAAGTAAAAAAGAAAAATTAAATTGAATAAAAAAAATTAAAAAGTGATGAAAATAAAGCAGCAAAAAAAATTGAAACTAACCCCGCCGCCCTGCCATCTGGTTGCCATTCTCAATTGAGGGGGGGTTTTCGGTGCGGGGGGGCGTATTGTGGAACCTGGCCTTGGGGCGGCAGGGAGTAAATCCGGCCCTGCCTGCACTCATGCACGGTGCTGCTGAAGTGCAGGATAGGACTTCTAGGTGCATGGCTCTGTTCCCATTCTGAAGTTGGTAACATTGTGCTTCAGCTTGCAAGTTTCCTGGTTAGAGGTATGCTGACAGTACTACTATTGGGTCAGCACAGTGTCTCTGCTTCAGCAATTTAAGAGTATTGGCCGCATAGAAATCCTATCCTGCACTTCACAAGCACAGTGAATACCACTTAATACCCACCTACTGTAAGTGCCACTCCGTCATCACAGGGACTCCCTCCCACTTCACCCTCCCTGGTCAAAGTGCATACCACTCACCTCCAAATAACAGCATGTTATGAATACCATGATAGCAAAGCATAGATGAAGGCAACTCCCATTCTACACTGAGCAGTAATTCCAAAAATATTTAATTAGCACATATCCAAATAATTTCAATTATAAAGATCTTATTCACGAAAGCAGCGGCACACAGCAAAGGCCCATATACACAAGGCATTCACTGTGTGCAGCTGAATTTCGGGGATCACGGTCTCGAGTTCAACAAAAAGTAGATGGACGCTGAGTGACTACAGCACACCATGGAGGCAGCAGGGCCGGTGCTATGATTATAGGCAAGGTGCATTTTTGCGACCATGCCCCACGCGACCCCGACCGCCAGTAAAAACAGGGCATTTTGACAAGTACTTCCCCAATATGTACTCGTAGCAAGAAGACACAGCTTTTATAAAGATTTTGCACATTCTGACTATATTGTGTTTCTATTGATATGGGTACTTACAGATACCAAGGAGACAAAGCTTTTACAAGCCTCATTCAAAGTCTGTCTATAGATAGTCAGTGTGCCACATGGGTGGTTATTACACTGTTGCCCATTGGTCCTATAATCTTATCAATCAAAACACTCTTTAGAGGCTACTACCAGCGTTGTCATCTCAGAGTTCCGACTTGTCATCTCAGAGTTCCGACTTGTCATCTCAGAGTTCCGACTTGTCATCTCAGAGTTCCGACTTGTCATCTCAGAGTTCCGACTTGTCATCTCAGAGTTCCGACTTGTCATCTCAGAGTTCCGACTTGTCATCTCAGAGTTCCGACTTGTCATCTCAGAGTTCCGACTTGTCATCTCAGAGTTCCGACTTGTCATCTCAGAGTTCCGACTTGTCATCTCAGAGTTCCGACTTGTCATCTCAGAGTTCCGACTTGTCATCTCAGAGTTCCGACTTGTCATCTCAGAGTTCCGACTTGTCATCTCAGAGTTCCGACTTGTCATCTCAGAGTTCCGACTTGTCATCTCAGAGTTCCGACTTGTCATCTCAGAGTTCCGACTTGTCATCTCAGAGTTCCGACTTGTCATCTCAGAGTTCCGACTTGTCATCTCAGAGTTCCGACTTGTCATCTCAGAGTTCCGACTTGTCATCTCAGAGTTCCGACTTGTCATCTCAGAGTTCCGACTTGTCATCTCAGAGTTCCGACTTGTCATCTCAGAGTTCCGACTTGTCATCTCAGAGTTCCGACTTGTCATCTCAGAGTTCCGACTTGTCATCTCAGAGTTCCGACTTGTCATCTCAGAGTTCCGACTTGTCATCTCAGAGTTCCGACTTGTCATCTCAGAGTTCCGACTTGTCATCTCAGAGTTCCGACTTGTCATCTCAGAGTTCCGACTTGTCATCTCAGAGTTCCGACTTGTCATCTCAGAGTTCCGACTTGTCATCTCAGAGTTCCGACTTGTCATCTCAGAGTTCCGACTTGTCATCTCAGAGTTCCGACTTGTCATCTCAGAGTTCCGACTTGTCATCTCAGAGTTCCGACTTGTCATCTCAGAGTTCCGACTTGTCATCTCAGAGTTCCGACTTGTCATCTCAGAGTTCCGACTTGTCATCTCAGAGTTCCGACTTGTCATCTCAGAGTTCCGACTTGTCATCTCAGAGTTCCGACTTGTCATCTCAGAGTTCCGACTTGTCATCTCAGAGTTCCGACTTGTCATCTCAGAGTTCCGACTTGTCATCTCAGAGTTCCGACTTGTCATCTCAGAGTTCCGACTTGTCATCTCAGAGTTCCGACTTGTCATCTCAGAGTTCCGACTTGTCATCTCAGAGTTCCGACTTGTCATCTCAGAGTTCCGACTTGTCATCTCAGAGTTCCGACTTGTCATCTCAGAGTTCCGACTTGTCATCTCAGAGTTCCGACTTGTCATCTCAGAGTTCCGACTTGTCATCTCAGAGTTCCGACTTGTCATCTCAGAGTTCCGACTTGTCATCTCAGAGTTCCGACTTGTCATCTCAGAGTTCCGACTTGTCATCTCAGAGTTCCGACTTGTCATCTCAGAGTTCCGACTTGTCATCTCAGAGTTCCGACTTGTCATCTCAGAGTTCCGACTTGTCATCTCAGAGTTCCGACTTGTCATCTCAGAGTTCCGACTTGTCATCTCAGAGTTCCGACTTGTCATCTCAGAGTTCCGACTTGTCATCTCAGAGTTCCGACTTGTCATCTCAGAGTTCCGACTTGTCATCTCAGAGTTCCGACTTGTCATCTCAGAGTTCCGACTTGTCATCTCAGAGTTCCGACTTGTCATCTCAGAGTTCCGACTTGTCATCTCAGAGTTCCGACTTGTCATCTCAGAGTTCCGACTTGTCATCTCAGAGTTCCGACTTGTCATCTCAGAGTTCCGACTTGTCATCTCAGAGTTCCGACTTGTCATCTCAGAGTTCCGACTTGTCATCTCAGAGTTCCGACTTGTCATCTCAGAGTTCCGACTTGTCATCTCAGAGTTCCGACTTGTCATCTCAGAGTTCCGACTTGTCATCTCAGAGTTCCGACTTGTCATCTCAGAGTTCCGACTTGTCATCTCAGAGTTCCGACTTGTCATCTCAGAGTTCCGACTTGTCATCTCAGAGTTCCGACTTGTCATCTCAGAGTTCCGACTTGTCATCTCAGAGTTCCGACTTGTCATCTCAGAGTTCCGACTTGTCATCTCAGAGTTCCGACTTGTCATCTCAGAGTTCCGACTTGTCATCTCAGAGTTCCGACTTGTCATCTCAGAGTTCCGACTTGTCATCTCAGAGTTCCGACTTGTCATCTCAGAGTTCCGACTTGTCATCTCAGAGTTCCGACTTGTCATCTCAGAGTTCCGACTTGTCATCTCAGAGTTACATAGAAATCCTATCCTGCACTTCACAAGCACAGTGAATACCACTTAATACCCACCTACTGTAAGTGCCACTCCGTCATCACAGGGACTCCCTCCCACTTCACCCTCCCTGGTCAAAGTGCATGCCACTCACCTCCAAATAACAGCATGTTATGAATACCATGATAGCAAAGCATAGATGAAGGCAACTCCCATTCTACACTGAGCAGTAATTCCAAAAATATTTAATTAGCACATATCCAAATAATTTCAATTATAAAGATCTTATTCACGAAAGCAGCGGCACACAGCAAAGGCCCATATACACAATGCATTCACTGTGTGCAGCTGAATTTCGGGGATCACTGTCTCGAGTTCAACAAAAAGTAGATGGACGCTGAGTGACTACAGCACACCATGGAGGCAGCAGGGCCGGTGCTATGATTATAGGCAAGGTGCATTTTTGCGACCATGCCCCACGCGACCCCGACCGCCAGTAAAAACAGGGCATTTTGACAAGTACTTCCCCAATATGTACTCGTAGCAAGAAGACACAGCTTTTATAAAGATTTTGCACATTCTGACTATATTGTGTTTCTATTGATATGGGTACTTACAGATACCAAGGAGACAAAGCTTTTTACAAGGCTCATTCAAAGTCTGTCTATAGATAGTCAGTGTGCCACATGGGTGGTTATTACACTGTTGCCCATTGGTCCTATAATCTTATCAATCAAAACACTCTTTAGAGGCTACTACCAGCGTTGTCATCTCAGAGTTCCGACTTGTCATCTCAGAGTTCCGACTTGTCATCTCAGAGTTCCGACTTGTCATCTCAGAGTTCCGACTTGTCATCTCAGAGTTCCGACTTGTCATCTCAGAGTTCCGACTTTTGTCATCTCAGAGTTCCGACTTTTGTCATCTCAGAGTTCCGACTTTTGTCATCTCAGAGTTCCGACTTTTGTCATCTCAGAGTTCCGACTGAGGTTGAGGTTTGTGGCTTATTTTTCACAGCCAACTGGTGGCTAGCCATCTGCGGCCACATGTCACTTCCCTACCCTCCTACTTAAAAGACACCTCCATGCTGCTTAAAACTAGATGGGATCATGATCCCCCCAGATGCCTGGCTTGTGACCATAGGACGTCAAAGCCTTGTATAGTAGCATCCCTCACTCCAAAAAGGTCTAACTATTATCAAACAGTTCATTGGCGAGAGGGCTAATGCTTCTGAGAGATAGATTCATTTTGGATCTCTTAGACTTTATTCTTAAGCATAACGTTTTCATTTTCAACGGATCCCACTACCTCCAGATACAGGGCGTAGCAATGGGCACTTGCTGTGCACCTTCCTACGCCAATCTGTATCTGGGGGGGGGGGGGGGG
>NW_017307500.1:98931-100069 GCF_000935625.1 Nanorana parkeri
AGAGAGAGAGAGATCTGTTCCATCAGATAGAAACGACGGGCACATCAGAGTTCATTCTCTCATGGTCCAGATACATTGATGACATCTTCATGGTGTGGACGGTGACCAGAGAACAATGTTATGAGTGTTATGTTTAGTTTATATGCAACTATGATTCATCTCTGTGGCACTTGTTTCCTGTGATGCGTTTCCTGTTCTGTGGGCTCTCTTCTAAGAACATGACTTCTGTACACTAACGGCTTATACTGTCATTATCACATGAAACAAACGTAAAATTTGTTGAATCTTTACAAATCAATGAATATAAATTTAAAAATGTACGATTTGTCACCAAAGATGAATCGCCTTTTTAGATGTCTCTGTGGGGGTATTGGAGAATGGCTCCATCTATATCAACTTATTTAGAAAAGAGACAGCAGGTAACACCATCCTGCATGCCTCCAGTGCCCACCCTACACCCTTAAAAAATAGCATCCCGTACAGCCAGTACCTGCGTCTCAGACGGATATGTTCAACTGACGACCTATTCAATGAAAAGGCAAGAAAATGAAGGGACCGACTACTGATTAGAGGTTATAGCAATAAACTTCTCAAGAGAACCTATCAACGAGTCATAACCCAGAAACGGGATACAAACGTATCTATTCCTCAAAAAAAAGAACACAAAGCTACCGATAAAACTTTCATTACACGTTTTTCAAACCAAACACAATGAGGTCAGAAACATCATCATGGAAAAAAAGCATTGGCATCTGCTCTTGGAAGATAAAAAGTTTTCTAAATTTGTGGGCCCAAAACCTCAGTCTACGGACGACCTAAATCTATAAAGATAGATGAGATGAAAGTAGTCACTCGCACTCCATGATATTAAAGTCAATGCTGTTTATTGACTGAGATAACACACATCTCCTCAGCGACGTTTCGAGACCATGCGGTCCCGGCCTCTGTTTGCCTGAGGACGGGACCGCATGATCTCGAAACGTTGCTAAGGAGATGTGTGTTATTGGTGCACTTTGTGGTGTTACAATATATTATTCTGCTGGTTTTAAGACTCTTCACTATTCAAATCATACATATCATGATTCCATGACTGCAGCCTGATTTGCCCTTATTATTTTTTATTGACTGTGTGATATGC
>NW_017307500.1:100111-102133 GCF_000935625.1 Nanorana parkeri
CATATTTCTTAGGCCCATTCTGGTGTGCATTTTCCATCTCCTCCACTCGGGGTACACATGCCTATGGCCCGGTCGACGTCCATGCCGAGCATTTGACCTCATACTGAAGGGGTAAGAACCATTTGGCATTGTTTGTTATGTAGTCTTATTATTTACACTTGTTTTTGTATGACCCTCAGACTACCTCCCTCTCCTCCTGATGAAGTGTCCCTTGGCACGAAAACGCGTTGAGTCCACTAGCTATGCTTCTCTAGCATTGCAAACCAGTTATCACCCCTATAGGCACTGTTCCTTGCATCCGAGGCTTATTATATTAATCATATTATATTCTTTTGTTGCCATGATATTGTACCTTATATGCTTAGGTCCTTGACCATCTAGCTAAACCTCGTTCCATGCTATTTAGGGGGTGATAGGAGGTTTGTTTCTCTGAGGTGTATGTGTTTTTACACTATCCATGCATATCCAATGCTTTTTTTTTTATAAATTACTTGTTTAAATAAATGTATACTTTTTTATACTTTTGAGACTGAAGTTTATTGGACTTGTTCTTTCTGGAGCCTCAAAAAAACCCATCTTTCTCTGTCTTCTCTTTATTACAAATCAATTATGTGTTGGCCTCCAGAAAGGGAGGCTCTGTGCATCACCAAACAACCTTTTTCTTAATCTATAAATAAAATATTAATGTTTACAATATATTTTGTTTGCAAATTTCATGGGGTGAGAACTGGTGTGGTAAATTCTGCTTAAGAGCCACTGCTGCATTTGCTGATAGTAGCAGGGTTCCCTCTGTTTGTATGTTTGTCTCTAGCCCAAATTTCCCTCGAGGAACTGACAGCCAATTTTTGTGTCAGATGCTACGCTCAAATTGTTATTGCCATCATGCCTCATCCGAGGATGGGTACCCGGATGGTAGAAGGAATCACAGCTCCCTGTCCAATATGTCTCACGATGGAGTTAGATACACTGGAAGTATACTTGGACACTGCAAATAAAATTGAAGAGTAATCACATGGTTAAAATGGATTGGGCAATCCAGGCCTACTTAAAGTTCATCCCGTCTATTTAAGCACTGTTTCTGGCAGTGAGCATCTTGGCCTATAAAGACGAAGGAAAAACCCAGCTTTGCCTTTTATGCTTATGGAGTGATCATCTGCCTGGAGCATAATCTGAACATGTTTGTGAACACCCTGGTGTAGCTCAGCAATGAAGCTGATAAAGATGGCCCATCTGAGAAAAGCTGCACAAAATTGTGCAGTTACCTCCTTGATGGACGATAGCCAGCACCATTTGTATGAAGACCAGAGGGCCACTTGTTGCACGGTCATAGCCAAATGCTAGGTATGGCCAGACACACCAATACAATTTAGGAGGAATTTACTGGATAAAATCTGGGGGCCTGGGTGAAATACACTTTTGAGCTCTTCAAAAAGAATAAGATCCACATGGAGATCCTTAAATACTTGGCCACCTAAGCACTGAAGGATGCGCTTAATAGGGTACCGAGGTCACAGAGCGCTACTCAGTCCAGGAATTCTGGTCCGAGTTTATTTTTCCCACAAAAAGTGTCATACACCTCCAGGATTCCCCAACTCCAGGCATGGTTTTCCTAGGCTCAGTAGCCCTAGGTTAGGAATAGTTGCTCTTAGCTCAGTGTTGGCTGACAGCACAAAATACACTTAGGACTTGTTGTGGAAATTTTACAAGGATGTTTTTAGTATATTGTAATATTGTCATCATGTCTCAGTGTCCGGATTTCTGTGGGCCACTTGTTGCACAGTCATAGCCAAATGCTAGGTGTGGCCAGACACAATACAATTTAGGAAGAATTTACTGGACAAAATCTGGGGGCTTGGGTATACTTTTGAGCTCTTGAAAAAGAATAAGATCCACATGGAGATCCTTAAATACAGGACCACCTAAGCACTGAAGGATGTCCCGAATATGGGACTGAGGTAAAAGCACCTACACAGAGCAAGCGACTCAGTCCAGGTAATCTAGACTGAGTTTATCTCACCCACA
>NW_017307500.1:102147-115509 GCF_000935625.1 Nanorana parkeri
ATCCGCTCCCCCCCCCCCCCCTTAGAGTTCATACACCCCCAGGATCCGTTAAATCCAAGCATGGTTTTCCTAGGCTCAGCAGCTTTAAGTTAGGAATATTAGCTCTTAGCTCAGTTTCTGCTCCGAGAGCAGATACTACCCTGTCCATGTAGCCGAGGGGACGTCAAGCAATTAAGGTGGGCTTGTTTTCCACTAATGATGTCCTGTTCCCTGTGGGTGATCATCATGAGTTAGATTCTCCTAAAAGTGATAAAAATAGGATTATTACCACAATGGTGGCAACGTCATTATTGCCAGCCATTGGGTCCTAAAATTACAACCTGATTAACCCATTTGCAGAATTCCTGAACTATGATGACCTGCTGCCCAGTAGCAAAGAAAAACGCTGCTCTTCCATTTAAGCCTACATGTTAAACATCTACCTGGAGCAGCTTTTGAATCCAGTTGAACACTCTGATGTAAGTCAGCGAGTAAGCAGTAACAAAGATGGTCTGAGAATTGCCAATCATGTCCTTGATGGAGTTGTGCTGCTTGACTTAAGATCTAGTGATCTAGTAAAAGAAATCTGAACATACTTGAAATCTTAATCTTTCAGGATTATTATACCTTTTGCCTTTTTCTGATAAGACACCCTTGACCCGTATTCCCAAGCATACAACATACCGGCATTTGAAGCTTCTTAAAAATGCTGTGGGCTGCTGAAGATGATGGCTCGGTGGAAGCATTTAAGGGACCATACCAGCTGTATATTTCTGCATTTCGTATACTACATGTGAAAGAGTGGCTGGTTGATGAGGTCCAAGACTACACTGTTGAAAATGTATAAAGCCAACATCCAAGATTGCTTTCTAAATTTATATTTTTTTTATAAAGCAGGTGATTGATGCATATCTTCACCATCTGGTGTGAATTACATGCATGCTTGTGTTACATATTTGTTATTTTGCATTATAACCTTTAATCTTTTTCAATAGGAACCTGCTCACCAAATCTGTGCCGTTATCCCGTCACACAGCATTGTTTTGTGAACAAAGCAATAGATTTGGAAAGCTTGTTACTTGTCTAATTACAGCTGTAAGTATCAAAAACCTAGCCCGATCCCTCGATAAATACTACATCAAACTTTGCTTTGCCCCCGATTCCTCAGATGAAGTTTCCACTTGAAGATCTTTGGATTTGCCCTGTAAACAAATGTAGCTCACTGGACTGTAGTGGCCTTTAATATTGTAAACATTTAATTTATCTTTCATAAATTGTTATTGTGCACTATTATATATTAATGACATGATAAAGATACTGTATCAAACTTGAACCCTATGATCCTGCAGAGTACCATCTTCTCTATGAAGAAATAAATATCAAGAAACTTGTTTTTTCACTTCAATATTTTTTTTTAGTTTGGCATGGTTGAAGCAGGCCAATGTGGTCATGGTTTTGTTGGGAAAAGAAACTTCCCATCATTTGACGTTGGAGAAGTGGAGGTAAGTGTGCCCGTCAAAAAAAAATCATCATATGCGCACAAGTTCCAATTTACATGTTTTGTTTTTTTTTTTAAATATAACCATAGTCTGAGGATGAAGAGCCGAAAAGAAAACCTGGATAATGGAACACAGCAAGCTGCAGGATTCCTGTAGCGGTGTTTTAATTTTGATGGCTAACCAATTTGTACCATTGTTTTAGCCAATCATAAAATGTTCAATGCGGTTACAAATGTGGATTATCATTTTACAGTTTGCCAAGGAGTTCCTTCGGACGATGACCATTACTGCGGTGAAGACCTCTGCGGAAGCTGTGACGGCTGCACGACTGGAAATAGCGTATGCCCTACTCCAGTATACAGGTCAGTTATATCACACACTGTATGCAAATGCTCCCATCAATATCTAACACTTGACAGATTTATACAGTGTGATTTGTAGGGATCTTTTGTTAAGGCAACTGCAATAAGCGCTCTTTTTCTCTACATCATCCGGCTTTGTACTGTACCTGGTTGGGAAGGTATTCTGGGAGAGCACGAAAACAGTTTATTCACTAAATAGTGAATTGTAAAAATCAACTGTATAATATTTGGGCCACAAATTTATAAATTTCTGCTCATAAATTTTAGAGTCCAGTAGCATAGAGAAAGTGAATACCTTCACTTATACTTTATGGATCTTCTAATATTTGTTACCATTTTAATTGCCCTCCTTTCCAATCTATTTTTTTTGTTAATACATTCTTTATTTTTCAGTTTTTTAAAGCTTACACCATACATAAAGGACAGTGCAGGAAAAAGAAAAGGGTATACGTAATACAATCTTTGCAAATATAAACCAATACGGTCATTTCAAAACTGTCAAAAACACAAACAACTATTTGTTTAGCCATACAGGCACCAAAAAAAAGAAGGGGGGGGGGCAGCTTTCTGGCTCGTGTGGTGTGACCGAATATGAGTAGTCAGGTGTTTATACCGGCCGCACTGTCATTTGGGGCGTCTGATGTAATTAACTGGCCCGTGCCTTATTGTTAAGTGTTCTCTTTATCGATTTCATAAAAGAGTTCGAGAAGATGAGGAAACAGCCGACATAACACCCCGCTGGTTATACGCGGGCGGTGATATAGTGGAGAGCACACATGTGTACATAGTACCAACTTATATGTTGGGTTATTGGATAATTATTAGGCATAGTGGGATAAGAAAATGCCGAGTGGTTTATTAACCACAATTTATAATTTATTCTTTAATACATGGCATCCCTGGATGGAATTTATGCGCTCGTCTGAAAATCTCACCCTTGGAGAGCAACTGAGATCATAACATAATATACCGTACTCTGATCTAGCATTCCCCCTTCTTTCTTCCTCTCCTGAATTTTCTCTTTTCTTCCTACTCTTTCACACAGACCCTAGGTATTATTGATAACCATTAATAAACCAATCTATTAATCGCACTATTAATGTTAGAATATTTTTGTAGTTGGTACTGACTCGTGTCTATATCAATGGCATCCACTTTGTGCCATAGTGTGTGTTGTGTGACAACTCCGATGAGTACGTACACCTGAGGGCTACAAGGCGGACAAAGAAGCCCGTGCTTGATGCTCATGTCCACGGTAGTATAAGAAAAAGTTATAGTAGCATCTAACACACTCCTGCCTGCTTGCACAACAGTTTCAGCATTGTGGACTGTGACCATCAGATTGGTAAGAAGTCTGGTTGTATATGAACAGAGAAAATGCTATTTACTTTTGTGTGTGGAAGAAAATATGAAAGGTGTATATAGGGTCAGCAGGTGTTGGGAGTCTTGATGCATGTGTATGGTGTTTACTTATCCGTGTGAATGGACAGTAGCAAAAGGACATAAGTCTTGACGTATGGTATGTACCTGGGAATGGTGTGCAACTTCGTAGTAGGGAGGGAAGTCTTGATGTGGTCAGTAACAAGGGTTGAAGCCTTGGCATGGCATTACTGCTCATGGGTATCCATGTGTCAATTCAACCAACGTGACTATAAACACATGTGGTTAACCAAAATATTAATATTAATCTGCTATTGAGGAGCTACACAAGAACATTAAAAAGCAAATCAGAAAAGTAGAGTCACATCTTTATAAAAAAAAAGTAGCTCCATCCTCTCCTCTTGGTCTGACATCTACCTGTGCGCAGCTTACATTGCCCCACCAGAGTCCCCATACTTCAGACCAGACACCTGAGGTTCTACAAAGTGAGGCCACTGCACCAAGGGAGACTGTGATGATATACATAAAGCTCCCATATAGGCAAAAGTGTTGCGCATTTGGCTCGGTTATTCTGATCGGTAACTCCGAGGTGATGAGAAGAATAAAAGCAATGTGAACCAAAAGGAAAAACAAAAAACAAAAACAGGGTTTTGTCATTTGCTCTAATGTAATGACAGGACACTGTTCAAAGTCATTTGAGGGCAGTGGCCTGTCATTGCATGACAACAAATGTTTGGAGGGAGGCCATTTGTTGCCAGACAACACCCTCTAGTAGCGCAAGAGGTCGTGGCATGTGGTCGGCGGGCGTCGGGATTTTTATTTCATTGAGGAGTCGAAGACAAGGCTGGATGTTGTGATTGACCCTGGAACCATTTTTGGGGTTTTGTTTCAAACTAAAAGACTTGTCAAAACACGTCTTGTTTTATTTCTTATTAAAGGATTTTTAACAAGTCTGGTATTTACAATTATTTTATCCCTTTAGTGAATGGGTATGCTATAGGTACCCCTTACTCATTCACAAGGGGGCATCTGGGTGCCCCTTTATTAAAGGGGTACCCTGATGTGAAGCCCCTCTGTCCGCACCCCCACAACCAACGCCCCCAGGGCTTGTGGGGAAGAGGCCCTTGTCCCCATTTGCACTGGGACACGCTGCGACCCTGGAAAAAAGCACCCCCCCAGTGCCAAGAAGTCCCCAGGAGAGATAAAAAGCCATTTCACAATATGCTGCTGCAGGGTGCTTGGATGCACGCAGCTATTGTGGACACAGAGTCCCCAGGGAGAACACCAGGAAACCGTCGAGGATAATTCACCATCGGTCAGAGCCACGAGGGTTTTCCAACAGAGGACTGTCCTTGGGGGCATTTTCTGATGACCAGATTTTAAGATTCAGGCTTTCCCGAGTGGAGATCCGCCAACATATAAGCCAGGATTTTGGAGCCTGCCACTGGAAGGAGCCATGCCATCCCTAGGCTAGTAAAATTGATAGTGGTGTTGCAGCATTTGGGGAAATACTCCTTCCAGGTGGATATTGGATCAATGGTAGGGGTTAACCAGCTCTCTGTATCAAGGAGCCTCCAAAAGGTTCTTAGAACCATACGCTCTGTGGACAGAGACTACATTTCCCCAAAACCAGAGGCTTGAAGGGAGGTGACATTTGGGTTCTATCAGGTGGCTGGCATGCCCAAAATGCTAGGTGCTATTAACTGCACACATGCTGCACTGAGGAGGCCAACAGCCAAGGAGGAGGTATATAAAAGCAGAAAGCATTATCACTCAATGAATGTACAAATTGTGTGTGACCACAAATCGGATTCCGATGGTTAAAGCCCCCAACCCTGGTTCCTTCCACGATTCCAGGGTGTTGCTGGAGTCCCACCTGTACTCACACTTTGAGAATGGTGAAATGCCAGATGGATAGCTGCTGGGTAAGTTAACCATCTCCGTGTTCCCTATCAATGTGCTCATTAGAGAATCACATAATTGCATATACGGGTGAAGAGGGATATCCATGTTTGAAGTGGATGATTACCCCCACTGCACAATCCACAGACAGTAGCCGAACATGCTTATAACAATGCCCACAGCTTCAGAGGCATCATAGAGCGCACATTTGGGGTCCTAACGTCCCGCTTTCTCTGTCTGGTGGCTGTTATACCACACACTAAAGGCAGCAGATCTCATTGTGGCCTGCTGTTTATTTCACAAAGTGACTTTGAAACACCGGGCACCCATTATTGGCACAGAATCTGTCGCACCCGATGATGCTGATGTGTCCAGATGAGGATGGAGATCCACTGGACCGTGACCCTCTAAGAGCCAATCTCATTGCCACACATTTTAGTGTATATGATATGAGAATGTTTCTGATATGTTATTGATCTAACTAGCATCATCCATGCATCACTTGCATTATCTTTTTGTTATCATTACAGCAGGAAACTCCAACACTGATGGGTTTTTTCACGTATCCAGAGGCCCAAGCAGTTTTTCGTTAGCTCATGGTAGCTGTTCCAAATCCTGTGCCACCCAGTTGGCCTCAGTGTTCTTCAAAGCTGCTTCTAATTAATGTTTTTAGTTTCTGTATGCAGTTTATTTCTAATACCAGGGGTGTGGACTTCTGGCGTTATGTGCAATGGCAAACATATAATCAATTGAAATCTGACATACCACAATTCACTAATGTTCAATACATTAGCAGGTCATGGTATGTTGCAGCTTAAGTCCAACCCTATTCATCATTTACATCAATGAACTGGCTGAAGCTCTAAAATCCTTCCTCAGCACCAGGATTAGCTCTACATGACACCGAGGTGAAGTTCCTATTGTATGCAGATGACCTATTACTGTCATCAACAGAGAGAGGTCTACAAGATAGCCTGAAAGTGCTAGAGAAATACAGTGTGGCATGGGCACTACCCATCAACCAAAAAGAACAAAAAAAAAAGTGTCATGGTTTTCCAAATGAACACAAAAGCAAGAGTTCTCCCTTCACACTAAACTATACTCTTTATAAATGTACCAGTTATATGTACCTCGGCCTAGAAATTAACCAAACAGGAAGTTTCAAACCAGCCACAGAGGCCCTAAGAGACTGGGCGTGTAGAACCTTCTATGCCATCTGGAGACAACTAAAAACCACCTCCAAGAGTCTGGCTTAAAATCTGATAGTATCACCCCAATCCTCCTTTATGACAGTCAAGGAACTGGCCACAGGATGACTCCCAAGCACCTATTGACTACAGAGAATTTTCTGTGCCTGCCCAGAAGGATAAAAACAAAACAGGGTCACCATTCAGGAAGAATATCAGGTATAAGAAAGCTACACGAGAACATCAAAAGCAAAAATCAAAAAAGGAGAGCCACATCTGGATAAAAATAAGCAGCTCCATCCTTGCCTCTGTCTGCCATCTACCTGTGTGCAGTTTACATTGCCCCACCAGATCCCCCATACATCAGACCAGACACCTATGAGGTTCTACAAAGTGAGGCCACTCACTTCCAGTCCCTAGGACACGTGCTTCTATATGGAGACCTCAACGCTAGGACAGGAAGAGAATAGGACTAAGTGACCTCAGATGGTAATACATATTGGGGGCTGCAAACTACTGTCAGGAGTCAATACAAAGAAACTACGACAGTACAACCAACAAGAGTGGAAGACAATTGCTGAATTTGTGTCGGGGGTCTAGGGTTCTACATCCCTTACTGCCGCACCAAGCGAGACTCTGGGACGATATACATAAAGCTCCCATGTAGGCAACTGTGGTAGACTATGCCATCACAGACATGAACCCCGCTGACAGTCACCCCACAAAACACACCTGTCAGACCACAGCCAACTACCGCTTTATATTAAATCCTCAAACAAACCATCTTTAAAACTACTGTCAGACTGGTCTGTACAACCTACCACCATCATTTAAATGGACCAGACAGTCTACCATAACCTACAGAGGACGTATACATATCAAAGAACAGCTAGCAGACTTCCAAAACACCAATGTATTAAGTCCCCAAGGGGGTGAACCGAGCAGCAAAATGACCTCCCCCCAAAAAAACACACACCATTGTAGAGACATTCAACATTAAAATAAAATCAGCTTCAAGAAACCACATCCAACAAACCAATAAATGGTTTGACAGAGAATGCAGGACACTAAGGGGGTTATTCACAAAGGTGCCAAAAGGCAGCCGAGAATAACCAAGCTGAAGTGAACAGAGCTGAACACTGGTTCAGCTATTCCCTTTAGCTCAGTATGGGCGATTTCAGCTTCTCGTCCTTTTGGCTAATCAAGTGTAGTGATCTAGCTTGGGGTGCTGTCAGACAGGCCTCGCACCTGGTCCTCTCATTTCTGCGACTTTGGGGTCCCCCCTGAAGTCGTGAGTTTAGAGGCGATCGAGTTTCCCTGCTACAGGGAAAGCCTATACTGCAGAATGGAGGACGGGGGACAGACATCAGCGGCTCATGAAGTGCGCTTCAAGAATACTGTGAAGATTGAATTACCAGAAAATGTTTGTGGCGAGGACTGCACAAAAGTTGTAATGGATGACCTTTTGATGAAATGCGGCGTGGACGGTAAGATACTAATGTGTATGGCTGAATAGCGCAACCAGGGAGTGGTGGAAGTTGTCTTTTCTGAACATAGACAGTACTAGCATTTAAAATTTGCATATGAAGAGAAGAGGGAGGAGCCAGGTATTGACAAGTTTAAGGTGGAGTTTTTACACAGGAACCCCTGGAAGATGGTCACAGTCATGATGTATAACCCTCAAGAGATGAAATATATATAATCCGCGCTTATGGATTTAAATAAATATAATTAACTAAAATCAAATTTGTTATATATAATAAAAGCTGCTGCGCTCGGGACAAAAAATGTATATAGATGGGTGTATATGTAAATGTATAAATGGAAGAGGGGCTGTAGAGGAGGTAGGAAGGTTCAACTCAAGAAGGACGGAACTTTTAACAAAAGAAGTCTTCAACTTGAGTTCACTTAACTTGACCAAAGAGGAGGAAAGGGTCCTAAATTTGGGACTCAAATTTGCCCCAATAAAGCAATTTAAACAAATTGAATACGTTCATTGACATCCAGAAATTCATAAGGAAAATAAAACATGAAAAAATATTATGCCTCCCCCCCAGAGGTTCCTAAGAGTAGTACCCATGGGCATAAGAAAATATGTATATACCTTGTTAAAAGAACCAATCTATCTTCAATCCAAAACCAACAGCCAACCATTTTGTAGATGTGTTCAAATATTTGGTAGAGGAGGATCTGAAGACTCTGACTTTTAGGAATGTCCAGAATAAAGCTTTTATCAACAACGGGATAGAATCATTGGAAAAAAGGAGAGATGTAGTGATTAGACCGGCTGATAAGGGAGGAGGAGTAGTGGTCATGGATAAGGAATATTATGTCAAAGAGATGACAAATATCTTAAAAAACACCAGACCCATATGAAAAGCTTAATAAAAATCCCACCATGATATTTAAAAAGACTGGTTCAAAAAGCCTTTCAAAAGGAATTGATAACAAAACAAAAAAAAGGAGGGATTATTTAATACCATCAACAAGTCGAACTCCGATCATGTATTTTTTACCTAAGATACACAAAAATATGAGGACCCCCCCTGGAAGACCGATCGTGAGTGGGATAACAGCTAGATTAGGGGAATTGATAGATTGGCATCTACAACCGCTGGTGGCTAAGACCAAAGCATTTTTGAAGGACAGTAAGGACATTCTAAACGTGTTAAAAGGATATAGAAGTCAATGACAATACGGTACTAGCTACCATCGATGTGACATCGCTCTATACTGCGATTCCACATGATGGAGGATTAGAAGCAGTTAGATGGGCGTTGCATCATGCCTCTGGACTACAAAGATGAACAAAAATAATTTTTAGTTAAATGTATACAATTCGCGATGTCCAGGAATTTTTTCTGGTATGATGGTGGATATTACCTCCAGAAAAAGGGAAGTAGCCATGGGCGCAAAATTTGCGCCCAGTTTGGCTAATTTGTACATGTCTAAGTGGGAGGAGGATCACATCTTTGGAAAGGAGGTTCAGAACATCAAGATCTGGAAACGCTTCATAGACGATATTTTAAACGTCTGGGAAGGGGATATTCAGTCTCTCAGAGTTTGTAGAAATACTTATCAATGAATATAACTTGTCCTTCACCAGTAAGATTAGCCCCACCAATATCCAATTCCTTGACCTAGATATTATAAAGAATGTAAACAAATGAGACAACTGATAGAAATAGTTATATCCCCGTCTTCAGTTGTCATCACCCCAATTGGAAGACTACTGTGAACAGGCTAACACCCTAGTAAAGAAGTTTAAGGAACGTGGATATAATAATAATAATACCTTGAACAAAATACAAACAAATTCAGGAGGAAGGATAGATTTAAGCTATTGGAGCCATCTACGAGATCTAAAGACCCTATACCTCTAACATTCATTACTAATTATTCAGCTCAGTACAAACAAATTGAATCTATCCTCAATAAACACTGGCATATCCTAAAAAAGGGACAGAACCCTGGGCCCAATCCTCCCGAACAAACCAAAAGTGATCTATAGAAGAGTACCTAACCTCAAAACTAAATTAGCTAAAAATACATTGGATCCCCCAAAGAAAAATGTGACTCTTTAAATGGCATTGGGTTCTATCCATGCAAGTATTGCATAGGTTGTAGGACTACAGGCACTAGAAATAAGATAGTGGTTTTTAAATCCAACACAACGAAAAAAAAGTTATCAAATTAAAAAGTTTATATCATGCCATGGCAGGTATGTAACCTATTTATTGGAAAGGCCTTGCGGACTCCGATATGTTGGCAGAACGACTACGCAATTAAAAGAATCGAAGGTCTCCCTTGGTCTCTTACCTCAGTGGAAGAAGAGGAGGTGGACTCTGTAGTGAAAAACTCTGCCATTGAGAAGAAATCTTTAGATGCCAGAAAAACATGACCCGGGATAGAGTTCCATTACTGACATGCCTTTATTTCCGTCTAAACCTACATCCCTTCCATGCAGCTGAGGATCACATCCCTTAATGTTTTTCTTTATTAACTCCAGACGCAGAGTAACCCTTTTTGATTTTCTCTTTCAGGTATCCAAGCAGATATGTTTTTGTTGCAGGAATGCGGACTGGAGTTCCAGCTCCATTAGCAGGATTTGAAGAAAGATTGGACTTCTATTTGGTCTGGTGAGAACAGGGTTAAAAATTCAGGTTTGGGTCTGCTCGTTAAGACTCCAGGTGTGGAGATTACCTCAGTCATTGAGCCAGGCAGGGCGGTTTTAGTTTTCTCCTTCCAGGGCACACTGATCAGAGTGCTCAATTTTTATAATTCAGTAAAAAGGTGCCCACACACACCTTACGATTATCGTAGGTTCCTTGTCTACGAATTCTTAGAAAATCGTACCACCATCGAGCGACGGTTTCTTTCCATATGATCGTCGTACGACCTAACCTGTTCCATCGCGCGATTCTGGTCGCACCACGGAAATTCTCATGTCCCCAGCAAAGGATACGTTCATTGGACAGCAATTTAGATAAAAGCCAAGGACTTCAGAGCAACCATCCCCCACACTTTGTTTGTTGCAAGCAAATGAT
This sequence comes from Nanorana parkeri, assembly GCF_000935625.1. Classification (NCBI taxonomy): domain Eukaryota; kingdom Metazoa; phylum Chordata; class Amphibia; order Anura; family Dicroglossidae; genus Nanorana; species Nanorana parkeri. The sequence continues at coordinate 113,004 of NW_017307500.1, forward strand.
GGATAACGAGATGTCAGAAATGGCTATCATGGTTGGTGTTGCTGCCATACGGAGTTATCGCCAACGCAGGTCAGTTAGAAAGCGCATTTGGGTGAAGAATTGGCTGTGTATGCATGACCGTTATCCCCATCAGAGGCTCGTGGATAACGAGATGTCAGATATGGCTATAGTCATGGTTGGTGTTGCTGCCAGAGTTATCGCCAACGCAGGTCAATTAGAAGGCGCATTTGGGTGAAGAATTGGCTGTGTATGCGTGACTGCTACTCTCATGTTGCTCTTCAAGAATTGCGTGAGAACAATCCTGAGGACTTTAGAAACGACCTCAGGATGTCTGACAATGCCTACAGCACCCTGTTGGCTCTGGTGACCCCTCACCTTCGTAAGGCAGATACAGTGCTGCGCAAAGCAATCCCTCCCCATCAGAGGCTCATAGCCACCGTTCGCTACAGGACGCAGTTTTGGGGACCGTGAGTTCACCACGGGAATTTCTCCACAGGCCCTGGGTTTGATAATACCTGAAACCTGTGCGGCAATAATAAACGTGTTACAAGACGTGGGCTAATTGGTCTGGACGGCGCATATAGTGTGTGCCCAAACGATGTACAGGGTTGTATTGCTGATGCATGGCGGGTTGTTGTATGCATTGTTGTGGTATTGGCTGGTGAAGCATATGTGGTGCCGGTGCCTGTGTCTGTGCCGACATCCGATGGATGCAAAGCAGGATGTCACACACCACCTGTATGTGTTCGAGAGAGGTAAAAGGTAGTTGTTTGGACCCAGTAGTCCATTCTGGCCATCATGCATGATTTGTAGCATACTGGGTGTACTGACGTTGATGCTGCTCCATGCTCTGCATTTTCAATGCTGCAACCTGAAAAGAACAGGAGCACTCTCATTAGGCTGTCTAGTGCGGCCGAAGCCTTATTTAGGAATTTATCAATTGCTATGTCTGTAGCTGGCCTCTTCCGTGCCCTTCGTGCAGGAGCAATACGCGATGGTCCTGGGTCAGCCTCTGAAGTTTCCTCCAAACTGTCCTGTATAAAAAAAAATAAACGTATTGTACTGAAAATGTTATTGTTAACTAAACATATGACTATAATGCTATTTTTGTGTTCAGTTCCCCACAGAGCCCTCTAATTGGAGCAACATTGCCCAACAGTTCAAGGACATATGGAACTTTCCAAATTGTGGCGGAACCATTGATGGGAAACACATCCGAAATCACCCCATCGGCTAACTCTGGCTCATTGTTCTTTAATTATAAAAGGATACTTTAGTATATTTCTATTGGCAGTTGTCAATGCCAGCTATGAGTTTATGTAGACATCGGACGCAATGGGAGACATTCAGATGGAGGGGTGATGGAGCGTACAGAATTCAACGAACGATTAAGGAATGGGTCATTGAATCTACCCTCCAATGAGGACACTACAGATGGGCTAAACTTGGTTTTCGTGGCAGACGCTTTTGCCCTTGGCGAACATCTGCTGAAGCCCTTCCCAATGCGTGGCCTATCAGCAGAGCAGAGCGTGTTTAACTACCGTCTGCCACGTGCCCGGCGGGTAGTGGAAAACGAAGTTGTCAATGCCAGCTATGAGTTTATGTAGACATCGGACGCAATGGGAGACATTCAGATGGAGGGGTGATGGAGCGTACAGAATTCAACGAACGATTAAGGAATGGGTCATTGAATCTACCCTCCAATGAGGACACTACAGATGGGCTAAACTTGGTTTTCGGATATTCCACACACAGGGCAGGGTTAGTTTTATTTATTTTTGTTTCTTTATCACTTTTTTTTTACTTTTTTACATTTTTAGCTTGTTTACTTTTTTTATCTTATTATTGTTTATTTTTTATAGTTATTTTCTTATTTTTTTATAATTTTTTTCTTATTATGTTTTACTTTTTAATCCCCTTTTTATTTATTTTTATTTATTATTTCTTATTTTTTCACTTAACTTTCTTGCTATCACACAGGAGCTAGCTAACAAGCTCCTGTGTGATAGCATTTGTAGGTGACAGGTTCTCTTTATTGACCCTGTCACCTCCAATACAGGAGTTCTAGCACAGCACTGTGCTGGAACTCCTGTGACAGGTGAGAGAGGAAGAGCACAGCTCTCGGCGGCCGGAACCAGAAGAGAGGTAAGTGGGGGGGGGACGAACAGGCTGCACAGATTTTACAAGTGATTGCGGCGACATCGCCGCGATCACCTGTAAACGTACGAGCGGATTCCCCACAAGGCAACTTACCCGCCCGGCGCCAGGAACGGTATGTTCCGGGCGTCGGGGGACTCCACACCTCTGCGCCCTGCCGCCCCGAGGGCGGGCCTCGGTGGCCTTGTGGGAAATCCGGGCCTGACTGGAGCAGACAAAATCTGGAGCAGCTGTGCCTGCCAACCAATCAGCTTCTCTCTTCAGTTTGTTCAGTTAAGATTTGAAAATGAGAGAGGCACTGATTGGTTGCCATGCACAGCTGATCCAGATTCTGTCTGCTCCAGTTTTG
>NW_017307500.1:115980-134732 GCF_000935625.1 Nanorana parkeri
TTCCGGGCGTCGGAGACTCCACACCACTGCCGCCCCGAGGCCGAGCCTCGGTGGCCTTGTGTGAAATCCGGGCCTGTCCACACACCCATCAATGTGTTCTTAAAAAAATTGGATATAATTGTCTACTGTTGTTGCGCTCTCCACAATTTCCTCCTATATGCCCACAAACATTACAGAGACTGTGAGGACCTGGTGAGTGGGAGGATGCAGCCTGGTGAAAGGAGCAATGATGGGGAGGCCTTGGCCGGCTTGAGCCCCAGTTGCCCACAGCAGCCGCTCGTCTGAACAGACTGCGGTACACCCAATATTTCATGGGACCTGGTGCCGTAGAGTGGCAAAACCGAATGTATTGGACCATATGAATGACAGAGTGGATAAACAGTATGCATGATGTACTAATGGAACCATTGACTGTTGGTGAGCTGGGAGGAATCTGTGAAAGGGATGACTAAAAGGGAAAAGACTCCAGGGCAGTGATGGTCTGAATGTTGTTTTATTTAATGTTTTGGGATATAATTAAAGAGGACCTGTGTGAAGTGGTGAATGAAGTGTTTGTGGCAGGTGAATTGAGTGCGACTCAGGATAGGTGACTAATTCAAAAATGGAGACCGATCACAAATTAAAAGCCCATCACGCTATTAAATACAGGACTATAAAATAATGGCGAAACTCCTAGCAAAATCGTTTAAAACAAGTCATCAGCTCTGTAATCCATCAGAGCCAAGTGTGTGCAGTGCCTGGACGCAGCGTATGGGAAAATCTCATCCGGGTCAGATCTCATGGAAACCATCACATGTTTTGCAGCCATTAGTAGTTCAGACAGATGCCTTCCTTAGAGAGATAGCAAAGATATCCTTAACACCTTAGAAGGGAGAGAATGCAAAAATATGATAATGGCTACTATCGATGTGAACTCATTATATACAGTGATCCCGCACCACAAAAGGACTTGCAGCTATCAAATGGGCAATCGATAAATATAGCACCATTAAACCCGAACAAAAAGATTTTATTTTAGGATTGTACCAATTTCGCCATGAAGAAAAACTTCTGGCGTAATGGGGATTATTATTTGCTTGTAAAAGGAGGAGTGGCCATGGGTGCTAAATTTGCTCCCAGTTTGGCAAATTTACACATGGCCAAATGGGAAGAGGAACATATATTTTTAATAAAAAAGGTTGGACAATTACTTTATGGAAACGCTATATAGATATTATAGTGTTGTGGGAAAGTTAGAGGATTTTAGAATTTTTATAGAGAGCCTAAATTGCAATTACAATCTGACGTTTACGCACAATATTAATGCTAATATTCAATTTCTAGATTTGGATATTCATAGTAAGAGTAATAAATTCATGATTAAAACATTTCAAATCTACGGATAAAAACTGGTACATGCCAGTAACCAGCTGCCACCACCCAAGATGGTTAAGCAGTATCCCTAGGGGACAATTCACCAGGATCAGGCGCAATTGCACTGAAAAGTGAAGACTATCTCAGGCAAACATACTGATCCATAGGTTCAAAGAAAAAAGGTTACAATGACATACACCTTCAGGATAGAGGCTCTTTGCTGAAACCCACCACTAAAAAGAAGGAGGGCTCTTTCCCCATCGCCTTTATTACAAATTATTCCCTCCAACATAGGAAACTTGAATCCAATATAAAAAAAACATTGGTATATACTAAAAAAAAAGATATGGTTTTAGGTGCTCTACTTCCTGATAAACCCAACATTATCTACAGAAGGGCCCACACCCTCAGAAATAGATTAGTCAAAAATGCTCTGAACCCACCTTAACGTAAATTTTACCTGTTTCGAGGGTAAAGGTTTCTTTCCTTGCAGAAAGGTGTATCTGTTGTAGGACTACGGGGACTAGAAAAAAAGTTGATGCCTTTAAATCTATTACTAATAAAACATTTAAAATAGATAAATGTATCTCTTGTTCTAGCCGATATGTCACCTACCTGTTGGAGTGCCCATGTGGCCTCCAATATGTAGGACGAACAAAAAAATAAGGAAAAGGCTTGAAGAACACAAACATTAAGGCTTTTGATAACATTGTCAAAACATTTTAAACATTTTCATTTTAAACATTTTCATAATAAAGATCCTAGTGTTCTGAAAAAAAAAAAAAAAGTCACAGGAATAGATAGGATTGAGGGTCATTGGAGGGGATCTAACTTGGTTAGAGAGATCTCTAAAAATTAGTCTAAATGGATATACCTATTAGATACAAAGTCACCAAAAGGTCTAATAATTGAGTTTGACCTTAATTGTTTGAGCAATAAATAACTGCCCCCCTCTGGAAAATTAAAGAGAGCATAAATGGACATAAATTAAAATAAGATATTTATAAAAAACAACATGTCATGAAAGTTCTTTATGTTGAATAAGGTTCTCCTTTGACATATATAAGAGTACCATGAGGTATAGGTCAAACAATTACTATGAAGGTATCCTTAGTTATTGGTGTTGATAAATGTAAATTCGAGTCCTTGGGGGTGTGAGAGATTGTATGTATGTATGTAATGTATGTATGTAATGTATGTATGTATGTATGTATGTATGTATGTATGTAATATGTATATATATATATATATTACACATACACAGTGGGGCAAAAAAGTATTTAGTCAGCCACCAATTGTGCAAGTTCTCCCACTTAAAAAGATGAATTAACTATTTATATATGTTATAATGGTTGTTAAGAAGACCAGAGGATTTCCACAGACCTCGTGGAAGAGGAGACAGAGGACTGGACGGCGAATAGCTGCTCTCACTCCGGTATTGCATACGATCTGTAAAACCTCCCAAGTCCGGTGAGTGTATACCCTAGAGGGGATCTTTCGTTATGTCCAGCACATTACCAGATTACCACCGATCGGACACACAGCGAAGAAAATAAAGCTGGATGCTCTTGGAATTCACTGGATTGATGTTACATTAGACTTTCTATCAAAGTTTTTAAACAAATTTTTCTTTGCAATCACGATTATTTGAATGCAATAAGCTTATATCCGTTTCACTTACTGAATTTACTGGATGCACATGTTTATTTTAACACTATTTGGGTCTAAATACCGTGAGGCTGTTAGCGCTACACTGTTAATTGATTATCCCTTGAGGCTTACCGCCTGAGTTACAAGCAGCTTCTGGCTAGTCCGGTTTTTCTTTTTTTCTTGTTTCCAGAAGTTTTTTTGTTTTATATTTACATCCTGTACATCTGCCAGAACATAAGCCAGGATTTGGAGCCTGCCACTGAAAGGAGCCATGCCATCCCTGGGCTGGTAAAATTGTTAGCGGTGTTCCAGGTGGATATATTGTGTCAATGGTAAGGGTTAATCCAGCTTTCTGTATCAAGGAGCCTCCAAAAAAGGTTCTTAGAGCCACATGCTCTGTGGCCAGGGACTACATTTCCCAAGACTCCTGAGGCTTGGAGGGAGGTGGCATTCGGGTGGCTGGCATTGCCAAAGTGCTAGGTGCTATTGGTTGCACACATGTTGCATTGAGGAGGCCATCAGCCCTGGAGGTGGCGTACAGAAACAGGAAGCATTACCACTCATTGAAATGTCCAAATGGTGTGTGATCACAATCAGCGGATTTTGACCATTAAATGCTCCAACCCTTGCTCCTTCCACGATTCCAGGGTGTTCCAGGGTCCCACCTGTACTCCCACTTTGAAAATGATCAAATGCCAGATGGATGGCTGCTGGGTAAGTTAACCATCTCAGAATATTCAATGAAAAAAGATGAGAAAATTAAAAGTGAAAAAAACGACAAGGCCATCTAGAAGGACAAGCATCAGAAAGCATTCCAAGGATTCCAGCAAACAGAGCACCACAAGGTTAGACCATCCTGCCACACCAATGGCTCACAAGATTACTAAAACTATATAGAATTATCACTTTTTAAAACATACAACTACATTCAATATGGAAAACTGCAACGTAAAAAAAGGAAAAAAAGGACAAAACAAAGTAAACGTCCCAAACCAAGACCCAACACACAGCCGGCAGTGGGTCCAAACACCTTGGAGAATGGTTTACTGAGACAGAAAAGAGCAACCAAGAAAAGCCATGAAAAAAAGAAGTACAGATTGAACAAAACCCAGAGACTGGTTTGCTGGCTTGATGATGACAGGAAGAAAACAAATGTACTATTTTATACCGAGAACACGGAGGCCTGGCATAGAGCTTTCTGCAAATACTATAATATTGTAAAAAGGAGGCATCTGCAAGGGCCGGCAGATTAAGGTCAGGGATGAGGAAAATCAAGAGTATGCGGTACTCACCCTGAGCATTTACCACAATGGCACCATCATGGTACAAGGCACTGAGACCTAATTAGAGGAATTTGAGCAACTCTTCCCTCAAGTTAAAGAGCAGGCCAAGATCTTCAAGGATCTACAAAGTCCAGCTAGTAAGACCCATGAAGAACACATTCCAGCAAAGACATCTGATTGTCCCATGTAATTTTGCTCATTACAAGCTGTAACACAAAAAATGACATCACTAACCATAGGTAGCTGGAACATTCAGGGTCTGAATGCTTTGGCCTATTGGGTTCAAAGTAAATGATCCACATTTCAAACAGACTGCACAGTGTGGGCATACAAATTCTGCTGGAAACATGGAGCCGGGCAAAGGACTCCAGCACCTATTTGCTACAGAGAATTTTCTGTGCCCGTCTGAAGGATAAAAACCATCAAACAGGGTCACCATTCAGGAGGAATATTAATCTGCTATGAGGAGCTACACGAGAACATCAAAGCAATCAGTAAAAGGAGAGAGAGCCACATCTGGATAGAAATAAGTAGCTCCATCCTCACCTCAGTCTGACATCTGCCTGTGCGCAGCTTACATTGCCCCACCAGATTCCACATATATCAGACCAGACACCTATGAGGTTCTACAAAGCAAGGCCACCCACTTCCAGTCCCTAGGACACGTGCTTCTCTATGGAGACCTCAACGCCAGGACAAGGAGGAAAAGGACTGTGATCTCAGATGGGAACACATATTGGGGGCTACAAACTGTCAGGAGTGACAGTACAACCAAGAGTGGAAAACCATTGCTCAATTTGTGTCGGGCTCTAGACCCTAAACGGCTACACTAAGGGAGACTTTAGGACTATATACATAAAGCTCCCATATAGGCAACAGTGTTGCGCATTCAGCTCGGTTATTCTGCTCGGTGCCTCCGAGGTGCCAAGAATAAAAAGCAATGTGAACCAAAGTTAAACAAAACACAAAAACAAAAAAAACACAAGGTTTTGTCATTTGCTCTAATGACAGGACACTGTTCACAAGTCATTTGGAGGACAGTGGCCTGTCATTGCATGACAAGAAATGGTCAGAGAGAGGCCGTTTACGACAAATACCTTAAGTAGCGCAAGAGGCCGCGGCATGCGGTCGGCGGGCGTTGTTTTTTTTTATTTTTTTTATTTCATCAAGTAGTCGTGGACAACGCTGGATGTCATGATTGACCCTGGATTACGTCGGTGGAACCATTTTTGGGGTTTTGTTTCAAACTAAAAGACTCGCCAAAAATATGTCTTGTTTTCTTGCCTATGTAGCAGAGCATTCCAGAGGGAGCCTGGGAAAGTCCTTTTCCTGAGTTTATAGGTCTCCCAGGTTCCTCTCCTATACATTTAGGAATTGCTGATCCGGGCTCCAGTGCAGGGCTTACTCTCTACTCTGGCAATTTAAGCTCATCTGGAACCTGTACTCCGAGCTCTCCGCCTGGGAATCAGACAAGTCCTGTCTGAGAGAGCTGCAAGGTTGGTGCAAACTTGCAGTTTATGTGGAGGCTGACAAGCGGTAGGCCTGCTTAGCCTGTTAGTAAGGAGATATATCTTTTGTTTGTGAAGTTAGTGCCGGGATACGGCTAGTTTTTTATTTTGTTCATTTCTTGTGAACCCCTGTACAGCACCTGTGAATGCTCTTGTTAAATTCACTAATAAAACACTGCACTGTTTGCCACTACTCACCTGGATTTGGTATCTGTGCCCAAGAGACTGCTTATTCCCAGGGAGCTTATGTGCCAGCTACCGATCGCCTGCTCACATTTATTAAAGGATTTTTCACAAGTCTGGTATTTACAATTATTTTAGCCCTTTAGTGAAGGGGTAGGGTACAAGTGCCCCTTATTCACAAGGTGGGGCATCTGGGTGCCCCTTTATTAAAGGGGTACCCTGATGTGAAGCCCCCCCCTGCCCGCACCCACACAACCAAGGGAAGAGGCCCTTTGTCCCCATTGGCACTGGGATAAGGTGCAACCCTGGAAAAGCACCCTCCCAGTGCCAAGGATACGTGGCTTGGTATCACAGGGAGGGGGGGAGCTTGCTCGTCCACCCCTTTGCTCGGATCAAGGGTCTGGTTGGGATTTTTAGCAGGGACCCCACATCTTATTCCCCATTTTGGGGGTGGGGTTTCTCAAAATTAATACCAGACCTTAAGGGCCCACTATGACTTTGGGGGGAACCCCACACAGTTTTTAAATACTAACTTTGGGTCCATCCTAACTTTCCTACCAGACCTAAAAGGGTCTGTTATGGTTTGTGGCGGTGACTGAATGATTCTGGTTTATGTAACCTTTATCAATATCAGTGCACGTTAAACAGATAACATTACATGGAAGCGATCACATGCTCACCCAGAACAAGATCAATAATGCTTGAAAATGCCCATTGAAACATGACTATCCCATTTACTACCTCAAAATCACATATTAGATCAACTAAAAGGAAAAGGGCAACTAATTGTATTCACATCTGGAACAATGACACCTGCTGCCATGGACCTCACAGATGTCATTTACTATAGCTATTCAATGTAATCGCTTCCCAATAATTAACACTAAATACAAAGCTACCACCACCCCTAACTTGTGAGGTGTGCTAGTGGAGAGTTGTTTCAAGAGGTCCCCAGAGAGATAAAGAGCCTTTTCACAGTATGCTGCTGCAGGGTGCTTGGATGCACGTGGCCATTGTGGGCCACGTGCCCACAATGGAGAACACCAGGAAACAGTCGATAATTCCCCAGGGCTTTCCAAGAGGACTGCTCTTGCGACACTCACCGATGACCAGATTCTGAGAAAATTCAGGCTATCCAGAGTGGCCATCCTGGACATTTAACATATAAGCCAGGATTTTGGAGCCTACCACTGGAAGGAGCCATGCCATCCCTAAGTTAGTAAAATTGTTAGCGGTGTTGCATTTGGGGAAAGACTCCTTCCATGATATTGGGGTCCTGGTAGGGGTTAGGGAGCCCTGCATCAAGGAGCCTCCAAAGGGTTCTTAGAGCCACACGCTCCGTGGCCAGGGACTTAATTTCCCAAAACCCCTGAGGCTTGAAGGGAGGTGACATTCGGGTGGCTGGCATGGCCAAAGTGCTAGGTGCTATTGATTGCACACATGTTGCATGGAGGCCATCAGCCCAGGAGGAGGCGTATAAAACCCAAAAGCACCATTACCAAATGAATGTACAAATGGTGTGTGACCATCAGCGGATTTTGACCGTTTATGCCTCCAACCCTGGCTCCTTCCACGATTCCAGGGTGTTGCAGGAGTCCCACCTGTACTCACACTTTGAGAATGGTGAAATGCCAGATGGATGGCTGCTGGGTAAGTTAACCATCTCAGGTGTTCCCCGTCAATGTGCTCATTAGAGAATCAGAATTGCATATACAGCTCAACACATCTCTCCCCTTCTTAAGGTGCCCATACACCTTACGATTGTCGTACGAAAATATATCGTACGACCGCCGACCGAGTGTCCCACCTTGCGGCGACTACCTGTCGTACGATGATCGTACGACAATCGTACGGGTGTCTGATGGCCGTGCACGATATTCAGATGAAAATTAGCTCCCGTCACATCAAAGTGGGCGTTTTCATCCTTGTTTTGTGCTTAAAACCCTGTGAACACACTGCGTTCAGCCCCACAGTTTTTTGACACAAGCAAATTATTGATCTGGATTTTTCTGCAATGTCTGCCATTATGGTTGGTGTAGCTGCTATAAGAATGAAGCGCCAACGCTAGTCAACTGGAAGACGAATTGGTCCAAGAATTGGCTGCGGAAGCGTGACATGTACTCCCACGTTTGTCTTCTGAATGAGTTGAGGGAGAACAATCCTGATGACTTTATAAACTACCTCAGGATGCCTGAAGAAGCATACAGAACCCTGCTGACTCTGGTCACCCCACAAATCCATAAGGATGACACAGTGCAGTGCAAAGCCATCCCCCCCCGACCAACGCCCGATAGCTACCCTCCGATTCCTGGCAACTGGTCGCAGCCTCGAAGATTTGAAATTTTCCAGCGGGATATCAGCACAGGCACTCGGGCGTATCATACCAGAGACATGTGCTGCAATCAAATGTCTTACAAGAGGAATATCTCAAGGTAATGTCTTCATTATAAATATTTATGAGACAAAATGCATAGAGTAACTGTAAAGAACTACACACAACAGTAATTGAAAATATTTAAATGTAACAATGCTAGTGACATATTGCAGCAAACTTATAGGTTGGTGTATGTACTGGGACCCACCCAGCCCTGTGAATCAGTATCCTGTGCAGGAACGCCACCCCAAAAATCGAGTCTCCTGTATAGGACTAAGGTCTGCATGTGCTGATTGCTCGGGCCTCCGTACATACTGAGTACCCAAATGGCCTACCTGCTTGTGTTGCTGTTGGTGGGCGGGTGGTGGCATGCATTCTGGTGCAGCTGTCTGCTGGTACCAGTTTGTTAGTTGGTATAGGGTTTGTGTTCCAACATCACATGTCAGGCACGCATGACCTATTTGGACCCTTGTATGGTGTTCCTTGTCGCAAATGGTGTGTGTGGGACCCAGAAGACCATTTTGGCCATGATGCGTGATGTGGAGCACCAACGGCTGTGCGTATTGACGTTGATGCTGCATCTGAAAGAACAGAGCACTTTCATCGGGCTGTTTATCAAGTGCCGCAGATGCCTTGCTAAGGAATTCATCAATAGCACGGTCTGTTGCTGGCCTCTTCGTGGCCTCCGGACAGATGCTGCAGCGAGTCCTGGCTGTGCCTCACATGTCTCTTCTAAGCAAACGCTGTCCTGTGCAGAGAAAGAATGAAAAATGTCATCATGAAGTATGTGTTGCGATATGTTACAGGTCTAATGTATTGTCTATTTCAGTTTCCTACAGATGCTGCAGGTTGGAAGGCCATAGCAAAACAATTTTTAGACATATGCAACTTTCCCAACTGCGATGGAGCCATTGATGGGAAGCATATACGCATCACCCCACCTGCTAATTCCGGATCTTACTACTATAATTATAAGGGATACTTTAGTATTCTGCTGGCCATAGTTAATGCAAGGTATGCATTTGTCTACGTCGACATTGGACGCAATGGCCGCCACTCTGATGGTGGTGTCATGGAGCCATGGAGCGCACACTCTTCAACCAGTTATTACGGAACGGGTCGTTACATTTACCGCCCAATGTTAACACGGAAGGACTCAACTTTGTTTTTCTTGCCGATGAGGCATTTGCACTTGGCGAACATATATTAAAACCTTTCCCTATGCGTTGCGTCTCTCCCCTGAGCAACGCATATTCAATTACAGGTTGTCACGTGCTAGGCGTGTGGTGGAAAATGCATTTCGGCATCATGGCAAACCATTTGAGTCCTACACACAGCTATAAATCTGCCCATGAGTAAAATAGATCTAGTGGTGCACTGCTGCTGCACTTTGCACAATTACCTCAGGCGACAGACCACCACATACATGCCTATGAACATGGCAGACCAAGAGGACCTGGTAAGTGGTAGAATGCAGCTTGGGGAGTGGCGCAATGAGGGAGAGGCTTTGGACAGCTTGCCACACATTCATTCAAGGTTGCCTACTACATCCGCCTGACAGAACAGGCTGAAATACAAAGACTACTTTATGGGCCCTGGGGCCGTCGAGTGGCAAATCAAGATTTTAGTGTATTCTGATGTACCATGACACATTTTTTTTACACTTTATATTTTGACAGGATGTCATTTATGCTTTGCACTAGATCAACCTTACTTCTATATGCGAATGTTAGTCATAAATTCAGTTAAGTAGACAATTTATGGTGTCATTTCTTACTTATATATTGTAAGCATACAATGTGATCAGAAGCTGCATTCAAATCTGTGTCTTGTGAATGTTCTTAGTTAAAGGTCCTCTGCATTGGATGAGCACCCTCCATACTGCGCAGATGGTTTTTGAAGGCTGTTGATAGATGGTCCTGCTTCCTCTTCATCATCCAGAAACCTCAGTGAGTCATAATACCACAGACGGGGCTGGTTCACATCCTCTGCTGCCGCACCCGATCGTTTGGAATCCGCTATTTTATTACGTTCCTTTTTGTACACAGTGCAAAGATTAGCCATCTTATTCTTTACGTCATTTATATCAGCATCAGGAAAAATGGTCTGCATCAGTTTGGCCAATTGACCGCACGCTTCCTGTCCTTTCACTCTGTCAAAATATTCACGTGAATGCAATCTCCACAAAACATGGCAGTTGACGATAAAGATCTACGAATGGTGGCAGGAAATCAGGTTTGGTAAATCGCTCGGCCATCCGCCCTGTTGAAAGAATATTTGCATTTGTTTAGATAGATGCATTCATACACTCACATTAAATACTACATGTCGCATAGTTGATAATATTTAGACCTGTTGTAACATAAGTATATAATGTAATAGTTCCAGAGCTCTGGGAATGTGGGCAAGACATGTAATGAGCACTTATGTGACATAATGCATGGCTTGCACACGCAGGACATATGCCATTTGTTAACAGGGAGTCAATATAATTTTTATAGGTAAAGAGTTATGCAAGATCATTTTTACACATAATGTCAATAAGGACAAACTGATTTAAATTTGGATTTGATTAATTGACATTAATGTAATTACTCCGGTTTTGATGGGAGTTGAATGCAGAATATTGTGCTTGAAACCCACACGTCTAGAGTGGACAAGGGTACAGCAAGATGGAGGGTTCTAATTCCACAAGACAGCATCCTGATGCAAAATTTACCCAGAGCCAGAAAATCACAAAGAGGGCATCTTCTATGAGTATCCAGGAGATGATGGATTTGGTGGAGATCATGGAGAGGGACGATTATGGATTGTGCCTCAAAAAAGGTATGAAGGGAAAAATGTGCACAAAAACGAAGTGTTGGATAAGGTCATCAAGTCCATGGAAGAAAACCATTATGTGACACGCTCCAAAGAACAACTGCGTAAGCGCTGGCGTGACCTGAAGAAACGCGAAAGGAGCCAGTTACACCAAATCCACAGGATCATTGAGAGAAGAAGTGTAACCTCAAATACATTTTAGTGTAATACAGCATCAGATGACCATGTTAACTCACACAGAATGCTAATAAAAAGGAACCAAAGACTATGTTACATGTCATATTGCCATGCATATCATTGTGCCTATCCATTACCCGTGCACAGTGCCTATCATATCATTTAAAAGATCAATGTCGCAGTGTTCCCAACTCCCAAAGCAACAATTTCATCTAATACATTTGCAGAAACATACATTGGCTTTGAAGCAGGGACGGAATGCGACACTGTGGCACAACAATGCACACAAGACACGTTACCTGAAGCTATCTTGTGCCACATAGATAACCAATAAATATTTTACTACAAAAGCTGCTTTACAAAAAGGATTGCGGCCTACTAAATGTGGAGAGAAGCGTTAAGGCTAATCAAATATGCATGGGGTACATAATGTCATCCATTGAACAACTAGCTAATACAAGTTCATGCAGGCATGGTGGTAGCAGAGAAAATAATTTGTTTGTGTACCTTTAAGCGATCTAGAGCTCGTTCAGAACCCCAACACGGACAGCGCCGTTTACACAACGATCAAAAAAATTGTACATTGCGAGGGAAATTTACATCCGCGCGGGCCTAGTGATCACGGTCGACCAATAGATCGTTGCGCAGGACCGGGTGACGTCACGCCCCTCGGTTAGTCATTGCGGTCAACTTATCGTTAACTCACGTTGCTGTTCGCGGCCACGCCCTCCTGGGGGTAGTTGAGGACGACTGATTTGCGTGACGCTTTGTGGACCGGAGAAAGATGGAGGGACCTTCCACATCTAGCCAACTTGCAGGGTCGCCTGGTGAGACCCAAAATGTGACGCTTTGTGGACCGGAGAAAGAAGATGGAGGGACCTTCCACATCTAGCCAACTTGCAGGGTCGCCTGGTGAGACCCAAAGCAGAGTTAGGGCCTCTTCTATGACTCTAGCAGAAATGGTGAAGTTGGTGGATGTTATGGAGCGCCTGGACTGCGATTGTGCCTCCAAAACAGGTACAAAGCAAAGAATGTGAGAAAAAACAAAGATCCTGGAGCAGGTCATTGAAAGCATTGCCAGCAAATTTAAAAAGGTCACACGCTCTAAAGAGCAACTAAGAAAGCGATGGTGCGACCTGAAGAAACAGGAGCGCTCAGTTGCATCGCATCATTGCAAAAAGATCATTGCAAAAAGTTAATTGTGTGCCTCCAAATACTATACATGCATACATGTGTGTTATTTTTGGCTGCTGAGGAGTAGGCCCTGTACAGTTAGAGGGCAGGAGAGCAGAATATTGTCATTATTGCATTTAGCACTTTGTCATTTTGCAGTGATCCTGATTAAAATTGTGATGTGCATATTAGAGAACCCGTCGCTAAGTTAACATAATGAAGACTTATATGCATGCAATACTGTTCTTGCAGTATCTATTTACAATGGATCACAATTCATGATGTTATAAGACAATTACCGAAAGATAATGCTGATGATGCCGCCGCCGCACCAGGACAAAGTGCTGTTGCCACGCCTGTACATTCTGTGTTGGGCCGAGGTGGGTTTGAAGAAGGAGTGTCAGCAGTGTTGGATGTATAATGTAGCAGCTCATGTGATGGTATTTTGCGTTCATGCTTTTTAGGATGTTGTCAATTGTGTAGACAGTATTGCAAGGGTCATTTGAAATTTGTAACTTTATTTTAGTACAAACTGCCGCTGCTTGCAGTGACGAGGAGATGGAGGACTCTGCACCGTGTAGAAAAGTTGCTTATGGTATGTACTATTCATGTAAAGTATGAGAGCACGCATGATGACACATGGCAAGATAGTGTTGAGAGAATCCTACATTAGGTACAAGTGGATCCAATTAAATCTGGGTATACCCTACACTAGGGGTACCAAACCTCTAGCACTCCAGCTGTGGTGGGAACTACAAATCCCACTGCAAGATTCTCACAGCCACAGACATGATTACCGGAGAGATGCATCATGGGATTTTTAGTTCTCACCACAGCTGGAGGCTACCCCTGCCCTACACTGAACGAATGGACCAAACACTAGCAATTGCTGTTCCGTATAATAAAAAAAATTATAAATTGTGTGACTACAATGGAGAAGAATTGAAAACACCCCAAAAAAAGGTTAATTCATAAGATCCTGATTGCACAGACTGTGGTACAGGTTGAACGGTATAGAGAAGCTGTCTCCATAGAGATATGGAATATGGTAACCAACAGACTGACCAATAGCCAGAGGAATTTAGGATAGCAAATAGTTCACCAGTGCTTGCTGGTTCGTCTCTTCCAATATAGCCGAGGCCTTCTGAGGGTAGCTCGCTGCCCTAGAATTCCTTGCGGGGGGAAGACAAAAATTGGTTATGCATATGATCTGGAACTGCCAATTTGCACAGGATTTTTGGAGAACGGTAGGACGGTTTCTGAAACATGTCACAGGTATGCCTTTCCTAAGCTACGAGAAGTTGTTGTTACGATTACATTTCAATGTCTCCACGGGGGGGAAAAATGGATAGCATGGAAAATAAGTTAGGTGTGGGAAAGGAGGTTCTATGGGAAAAGCGATGGGTTTTGGTACATAAAAGGTGAACACATAAGTATAACAGAATCCTTTCAGTGGCTGTTAGCAAAAATTCCTTTATTACCTAGTTGATGTAAAACAAAGAGAGAGACAGGGTATACTCGATATCAACTATTTTAATGGAAATCAGAATTGATTTTATAAACTTCATACTGTGATATACAACTGAAAGTGTTGAGTGCATTCTTTGACTAATGAATCATAACTATAGTAGTTTTACTAACTTTATATGTATTGATATAGCTCAAATATGTAGTATGTCCATTGGATGGGTTGAAAATTGACACATGCATGTGTGGGTACGTGTCCCTGTTGGGGGATTGGATGCCTTACATGCTTTCGAGCAAGGGGTGCAGAGATCGTTGTAGTCTCTCCTGGGACCTCTGGACTTCACTATTCCCCTGGCCTTCCATCGCCAAGCACTCACAGAGCCTGACGTGCGTGGACTGTTGTCCTCTTACATGTCAGACGAGGGGGCGGCCCTTGGGGATTGCTTTACCTGGTAACCTAGGTAATAGCGGGGATTATAGGGCGCATGCGCAAGTGAGAGTCCACACCGCCGATCAGCGCTCGGAACACCCGTGTCCGGTGCGTTTTCGGTAGTGGGGGCTACTTAAGGGGGAGGGATGGTACTGGGGCCAATATGGAGAGCGCACCATTTGAAGCAGTGAGCTGAGGACAGCACACCTCAATACACTTTGGACCTAAAATTAGGTAACCTTTTTTTTCATTTGGAATTTTGGTTTTCACTTTTTGAGGTTTTTAAGTATGTTTTTGCGATTTTACCAATGGGAATTTCATACACTACGGAGTATCAATTAGCAGTATATATTCTCCCACTTGGGACACACATATGTAAGTGCTTTTAGACTACAGACACTTACGCAAATGCTATATACACTTAAACAGTAATTGACTGTCACTTAAGAAAATTTATGAATGACTTTTCACCTATATACCTATAGATATATCCACTTTTTATACATTACCTTTTTTTATGACAAAAATAAAACATTGCACGAGTTCACATAACACATATCCATCCTTATAAGATGGCACATTCCAGCGATCATGGGCAGGGGTGGCCAATAGTGGTCATGCCATATA
The DNA here is from genome assembly GCF_000935625.1 of Nanorana parkeri. Taxonomy (NCBI): domain Eukaryota; kingdom Metazoa; phylum Chordata; class Amphibia; order Anura; family Dicroglossidae; genus Nanorana; species Nanorana parkeri. The sequence continues at coordinate 131,026 of NW_017307500.1, forward strand.
TAAAAAGACATGCATGTTGTAAATTGCACACTGTCACGCACTAGGTCTAATGAATTAGGAAGCAATATCAGTAACATCAGCTCATTTTTGCTGTATATGTTCCTCTCAGGTCACTGCTTCGGGTGGGGATCTATTGGCTCTCTGAAATTGCCCAGGACATTCCTCCCTTTGAGGCCTGTGTATGTGATGGCAAGGCTGAACCTAGCCAGCCAGCCAGCCACCCCATTCCTGTCCTCACTATGTCAATCCACCTCTATGCAGGTGAGTGCCAGACGCCCACTCAGTGGGGGGCTATCCGCACACGGGATCAAGCCTGTTAATGCGTTCCCCCACTCAATATACAATGTAAATAATGTTACTTCCCTTTGATAGATTAGTCTGATCCCCTGAAGAAGCCTAAAGTGCGAAACGCGTAGGAATATAAATCATGTTGGGATGAATTATCTGGGACACAGTTTGAAGAACACACCAATGAAATCGATCACTTTGAACAAATCATGGCTGATAGGTTTTAGAATTTATGTATGTTGGGCTAGTCAATGACGAGGGATGAATTATGTCGGTCTAAATTGGAATACTGCATCCATGTATGCAATAATGTTATTTATGGATTTCATTAGCTGCAATGATCAAGCAATGCTATTACTGCAATTTTATGTACAATAAATTTGATAAATTTTAGGTATGGTCTTCTACATCTCTCCACAAAGCCTTCCCTCCACGTTCTTGCTTGTTATTAAAATGGACGACATTTGCTGAATCTAACAGCTTGGTGTGCTGGTGACATCCTTTACCATTTCGTACGTGTCAAGGTGCCTCCATGGTCACTGAGCGCACCCATTCATCTATATCAGGGGTGCCCACAATTTTTTGTGTTAAGATCTAATTTTAAAATGACGAGCTACAGGAGATCTACCAATGAAAAAAAACTCCCAGCTCTCTCTCCTGGCTTTCTCTCCTCGCTCACCTTGCAAACAGTGCAGTGCAACAGGCTGTGTAAACTAATATTCTTTGATGTAATACATAGCACTTCAACCACCAGAATCCACCAGAAAGGTGTCAGGGAGCTCGGCTCAGCAGACTCAGGCTAATAGGTAATCATGTGTGCACAGCTAAATAAATATACCAACATGGAATAAAGGGGCCGCCATTCCCCCCCTTCCTGATCTACCAGCATCAGCTCTGAGAGCTACTGCTAGATCACCATCTACCCCTGATCTATACTATCTTCCAAGAGATCCAGTAAGGAGTGCAGCAAGATATACATATTTTTCAACGGAAAGTAAAGTAATGGACGCACGGCTGATACACATGCTTGTCAGGTAACAAACACCGGAGAAAGGAGCAGCAATGCGCTTACTCAGATTTCCCTGAAAAACCTTTAAGCTGATCGGTATCCTGCGAGAAAAGGTCTGAATATTCTGGTTACACAGACGGAAGGTTAATTCCTTACACTTCGGCAATGTAGCGTCAAGGACATCCTGAACGACCCAGCACACTTGGATACTCTGCTTTAAAATCTGGAAAAAAAAATCACAAATGTGAGTACTTGAATATCCAGTTTTTGGACTGGTCCTTGAAGATCTATTAAAAAGGTGCCCATATACCTTACGATAATCGTATGCAATCGACTTTTTGTACGACAATTGTAAGGTGTGAATGTAGTGCCAGACCGATAGTACTGTACAATCGTACGACTTTTGATGGTCAAGCATGTTTGAAAACTTTGGTCGATCGTACGATGTTCGCATGGTTGGTGGCGTTTCGTACGATTAACACTGCGCAAACGAAAAATTGCGGTCAATTATCGCAAGTCGTCCAGGTGTTTTTTTTTTTAAACTACCGCTGATTGAACCTTTCAATAATCGGGGCGGGATGGGGCCGTCGTAAGAAAATCGTACGCCGGTTCGATCGGACGAAAAGTTTTGTCCGATAATCGTGCGGTGTATGGGCACCTTAGCTGTTAATTCTGCATTGTCTTCTACTCACGGGATTGCCCCTCAGACGGGACTTTTAATATAGTGTTCATCTTCAAGTCTATTAGACTGGACTATAAAATTGTGACCAAATCTATAACCAGATTATCCAGTGCACCTCAAAATGAGGAATACACAAACAAGCTGTTTATTGGATAGCATCAGGAGACTCCATTATGGATCTGTGAATATCAAACTGCCAATACAAAAAAAAAAAAAAAAAGGGCTTATCCAGAAACCTGATCCTTATATCAATTAACCCTTTCCTCATGAATGAAGTTTTTTTTCCAGTGGCAGTACTCAACACCTAACTAGACCCACAATACTAAAAGAAAAAAAACTCTGGTCTGATCTAAAGGAGATCAGACCAAAGTAGTTATAAGGGGTCGGAGTACCCACTTTTACTTAAAAAAATTAAAAATTGTACTGTAAATAACACGAGTGATCATGAAATCACTAAACCACCTTATATAGTGTTCTACAACATTAATACAGACAATGTTGTCTCAATCACATCCATACGGACTGGCTGATAAGCCTCTTAATTGCACGCCAGTGGAGCTCAAGAAATAAAAAATATCTAAAAAATATCTAAGGTGCACTTTGAAACTTAGAGCTCAGAGCTTATAGAGCTCAGATCCTTCCTTCCACACTTAGGTGTACGTTTAATAAACTGTGAAAGAGTGTGGTAAGCAGTGAGAAGGCTTTTGTCACCTTAGCAAAGTGAAAAAAGTCTAGAAAATGGTGTTTAATAACCTGTGATAAGTCAGGTAGGAACTGAAATATCTCACCTCTTCTCATCCTGGTGATAAGTACACAGAAAGTAAATGGGAATGTACCTGTTTAATAAAAGGGAGAAAAGTAGGAGAACAGCTTTATCACTGGATAAGTATTGTGAAAAAGTACCCTTGATTAGCACCCTGTCAGACCTGGTGATAAAAGGCTTTTTTCTCGTGAAGCACTGAGCAAAGATACAGGAACTAGTCATAAACCTACTTCCTTTATAGACAGACCAGGAAAAAGAAGGAGAACTCCTTCAGTATGTTTGCTGAGGCTGATTTGGATTTGGAAGCAGCAATTGTGGCATGCACAGAAGCTGCAGCGCATGTAACCCAGGAAGGGAATGGGAATGTTAGCTTCAGGAAACCACGTGTGTACAGGACCCGCACAGTCCTGTATGACCTTTCAGATCACGATGTGGAGGACATGTTTAGACTGAACCGTCAGGGGATCATGGAGCTTTACAACCTTATTGCTGAGGATCTCGAGCTCCTGGCAAGAGGACATGCCATCTCAGGCGTGGTGAAACTGCTGTCAGTTTTAAATTACTTGGGAACTGGTAATATTCAAACCTCTAGTGCACACATCCTTGGAATTAGCCGCCCTAGCCTCGGTCGTTGCTATTGCCAGAGAGAAGAAGCTTATCAGCTTATTTTGGGGTCCCCAGGTGACATTAGGGGTCTTGGAGATCCCTAATATCTCCATAAAAGAGGACCTGTCAGTGTGCCTTTGCTATTATATAGGCGGATCATTATCCCTCGAGGTGATAAAACAATTTGTAAAAGAACGAATACATCTAGGCTTTATAACCAGTTCATCTTGCCATTGAAACACAATGTCTTTCTATACAAGGACACCCACTACCTCCAGATCCAGGGTGTAGCCATGGGCACCTACTGTGCCCCTTCCTACGCCAATCTGTATCTGGGGGGGGGGGGGGGGGGGGGCTTT
>NW_017307500.1:134750-148260 GCF_000935625.1 Nanorana parkeri
AGAGGACACCGGGTTTGATGGACCATGTGCTCTCCTGGTATAGAGATACATAGATGTTTTCATGGTATAGACGGGTACTAAAGAACAACTTGAACGGTTTATGATTTATTTACAAAAAAACTATTACAATTTGAAATTCACGATGAATAGCCATCAGCAAGGCTTGGCCTTTCTGGATGTTACTGTTAAGGTAGAGGAGGATGGTACTTAAGGTAGAGGAGGATGGTACTATCAACACCACCCTTTTTCGCAAAGAGACAGCGGGTAATACTATTTTACACGCATCCAGCGCCCACCCCTTACCTCTGATCAAAAGCATCCCCTACAGCCAATATTTACGGCTGAGACGGATTTGCACTGTGGAAGAAGCTTTCAAGTTAGAAGCAGGAAAACTTAGAAATAGGCTTGCACTCAAGAGGATACAGCAAAAAAAAAAACAACTGTTAAAGCGGGCATACCAGCGGGCATTAATACAACAAAGCGAAAAAAACTAATATATATACCTCCCAAAACAAAAACAAGTCAAAAGGAGGTCCTGACAATGCTTCTAAGGAGGTCCTGATAATGCTTCTAAGGTATGTTTTGTCACACGGTTCTCCAATCAGCATCTGCAGATTAAAAATGTTATGACCAAGCACTGGCACCTGTTGTTGCTACAAGACACTCAGGTCTCTAAACATATAGGTCCGGTCCCTGAAATGGTCTTCAGGCGACTACACTTATTACGGGACCGACTCACACAAAGTCATCATCAACCAAAACAGAGTCTTGAAAAAACGACGGGTGGCACTTATGTGTCACCAGTGTAACTACTGCCAGTTTGTTAAACAAGGAAAAACGAGAGGGGCGCCTTCTCCTAGTGCAGATCAATTTTATTTTTCAGTTAACAATAAGAATAAGTCAATGAATGAATACTTACAAGAGTGGAAGATCACAAGCATTAAGAACAATGTAGAGACGAAAGCCGAACTGGTAGCAGTGGCAGTCTATCAGATGTGTCCCATGTGCAGATCAGTGTACCAACGTGTCGACGTTACTTGGGGGGTACATACCCCCAAAAAGTAAGAAAAAAGAAATGGTCACCAAACCTAAGAGGAAAAGAGGCTGTAGAGCCGGACGAGAGGTCAAGCAAAAAAAGGGAAAAGAAGTCCTTAGCCACCATTGCCCCAAATTACGATACTATAACAATTTTCAATTTGTCCTCTCATCCTCTATATGAGATAGAAAAATCAGTTCTAAGAAAAGGACTCAGTTTTGCTCCCAACTCTTCACCCAATGAATTCTCTATTTTTCTAGACCTTCACAGGTTTATACGGAAACTCACCCTCCATCGGCATTTTATTATAAAAGACTCAAAGACGAAAAATGTTCTACCAAGAGGGGGAAGGAGCCTGGAAGAATTATGGGATGGTCAAGAATCCACATTTGAATGGACCCCCAATATAGATCCCAACATCAGACATACCAATTTTAGACCAGAGTCGATTTTTTATCCCCACCATTCTAAAGGGAATTTTCTTCCCACCTTTATCAGCTAGTCTACACAGGACTTTAAAAAGCTCTGCTCTAGCGAAAGGAGACCAACTAATTTAAGCCCAAAAGAAAAAGTGGCCATTAAACAACTTAGTAACAATATGGATCTAGTTATTAAACAGACAGACAAGGGAGGGGGTTTAGTTATTCTAAATAAAAAGGAGGATTACATTACAGAGGCAACTCGACTACTGTCGGATAAGTCCACTTACCTTACCCTAAAAAGTAATCCCACCAGTGAATACAAGAACCTCTTGGAGGAATTATTAAAATATGCATTATCCCAAGGAATTTTAACCAAACCAGAATTCAATTTTTTATTCAAACATCCTTGTATCCCCTATTTTTATTATATCCCCAAAATTCATAAGGACCCTACCAGACCTCCAGGTCGACCTATTATAGCAGGCATGGACAGCCTGACTTCAAATCTTGCCAGTTACATAGATCATTTTTTACAGCCACTTGTTATTGAATTACCCTCCTATGTCAAGAGATTCTGGACACATTTTAGACATTTTAAAAAACTATCAATGGAAAGAGGGCTACCGTTGGGCATCATTGGACGTGGCCTCGTTATACACGTCCATCGAACATCAATTCGGTCTTCAAGCGGTACAATATTTTATGGCCCAAATCAGGAGGAGATTTTAACTCCGAACAGGCCAATTTTATTATTAAAGCCATTGAATTTGTTTTAACTCACAATTACTTCATGTTTTTAGATACCTTTTATATTCAACTTAGAGGTACTGCCATGGGAGCCAGTTTTGCACCTTGCTATGCGAATTTATTCATGGGGTATTGGGAAAAATGTTATATTTGGTCCCACAACCCATTCGGATCTAAATTGGTTTTATTCGCCAGATATATTGACGATATTATCATCATTTGGGACGGAACAGACGAAGAATTTTTAGCTTTTGTGGATTACTGCAAAGGCAATTCCTTTAAACTCAATTTTACCTTTGTCATTGATACAGCCTTGTGTTTTTAGATCTAGAGTTAGGGGTAAACGACACAGGTACGATTTCCTCCAAAACGCATTTCAAACCCACTTCGGGTAACTCCTATCTCCATGCCAGGAGCAACCACCATCCCAGGTGGATCAAAAATGTCCCAGATGGACAGTTTGGCAGATTGAGGAGAACGTGTACCTCTAACTCTGACTATGAGGCGTTGGGAGCAACACTAATTAAGAAATTTACAGATAAGGGGTATAATACCAAGATGATCGAAGAAGCTTATAGTAAACACTTGGTCCCCATCCCCAAAAAGGAACGAAATGATGGTAATACCTTTAAGTTTAACTTTTGCACACAGTATAATGAGGCCTTTCGGATTTCAAAAATACTTAAGAACCATTGGCGAATACTTAAAGAAGCAAGAAGATCCTGTTCAGAAACACTCTCCCAAATCGTCCTCATGTCATATACAAGAAACCCAAGGACCTCCATAGAATAATAGCTCCCAGCAGACTAAAAACCACAAAAAGGACGAATGTAGGGAAAGGTCTGTTCGGGCAAACAGGGTGCTATAAAATGTAATACACATAGCTGTGGGGCTTGCCCATTTCTGTGGCACCGTAAAAAATATGTCAATTATCCCGGAGGACAAATGTTCCCAATCAAGCAATTTAATAATTGTGGGTCATGTTATGTAATTTACGGCATCATTTGCCCTTGCGGCAAACTATACTTAGGGAGCACCACACGAACTCTAAGGACTAGGTTTGGAGAGCACAAAAGAAAAATTCTCAAAAAAGCAACCGACCACTCCCTTCCTCGACACTTTGCCGAAGCCCATAAATCAAATCCAGGAGGGCCTGAAAGTATTCAGAATAGAAATGATACCCGACACTCGAAGGCCGACACTCGACACAATGAAGGCCTTAAGTTTAAGAAATTGTGTCAGCGAGAAACCTTCTGGATATATTCCCTCAAAAGTCTGTACCCTCTAGGGTTAAATGAAGGACTAGAATTGACTTCTTCACTTTGAATCCCCGACTACTGTCCTTGATCCAGCGTTGTTCTTCCCCTCTTTGACCATCGGTCGGTTTTCCCAAATGCAGCATTCCATGGTTTATTGTCCACCCCCTATCCCATAGCTACACCACCATACAGCAGTACATTGTTCACATGAAGATATCATGGCCGTTTAGGAACACGATAAAATTATCCATCATGCCTGTATAAATCCATACCGTATGTGAATTCAATTGGAGTTTCCAACATCACATATGACTTTTGTCATTTATTTTCATATATTTTTATTTATATGTTTATATATGTTCACCAGAGCACTTATTTGCTCAAGATATTTATTGATATGCTTTTAGATTTATAGGTTTTAACAGTACTTTTATGATTATGACCACTATTATGACTGATATGTTCAATATAAGGATTACATATATATTCGTTAGAAAGATATGTCCTCATGATATATAGGTTATAACAGCACTTTTATGATCATTATGGCCATCACGGTGACCAATATGATCTTTCTAAGTATTATAGTCTCTAGAAAGACATGTCCGTACGATTAATAGCAGCCTTTAGTCTTTCCCAACTTATGTTCGGTTATTATTCCGGCAGTGGGAGATTGTCATATTCCCATTTTCCCATCCGGCGACAGCCTGACAGGGGCATAGATAATGTAAACACTCCACTCGGTTTTCCGCAGCTCCCATTGGCTGTGAGACCGAGGTAACGGGCCACTGGAAAAAGACCAGATTCTAATTAGGCCAATGCAGCCCGCCCACTCCCCACGGACACCTCCCATCTACTCTATCGAGCCGCATCCAAATCAGGAGCTTTGTCTCCTGTTATAATCTAAGTGGGGACGAGACTAAGGCTATGTCCTGACGAAGGGGGCATGCCCCGGAAACGTGTCGACACGTTGGTACACTGATCTGCACATGGGACACATCTGATAGACTGCCACTGCTACCAGTTCGGCTTTCGTCTCTGCATTGTTAATGCTTGTGATCTTCCACTCTTGAGTATTCATTCATTGACTTATTGTTAACTGAAAAATAAAATTGATCTGCACTAGGAAGGCGCCCCTCTCGTTTTTGTCTTGTAGTGCCTCCAGTCTCCCCGACTGTTTTTGGAGCTGCCTCCTGCATAGATGCCAATACATCCACTCTGTCGAAAAGACTATACATGATAACCTCTGGCGCTTCTTTTTTGCATTTTTCTTGTTAAACAAGGAAGTCATACACAATTGCCCAAATGGCCAATCTTAGTCTCCTAAACATTACATTGACTGTAATACACCGGGGATAGTCTATCTGATGGTATGTGCTTGCGGAGTGTTTTACGTGGGTAAAACTATAAGACCCTTCCGCAAACGCATTCATGATCACGTTTACTTAGCCTCAAATGGCAAGACGACAACTCCTATTAGCCGCCACATAAGGCTATATCATAACTTTAATCCTAGCGTTTTATCCTTTTACGGATTGCAACATATTGGAGCAAACATACGGGGAGGAGATCGCCAAAATGATCCTCCGTAAGGAGACGGAGTGGATCTATAAATTAAAAGCTGCACAGCCTCCAGGCCTCAATGAAGCTTTAAGCTTCAAGCCTTTTCTTTAAGTTCGTTGTTAGTTGGCTGTCCATCTCCTCCTCCTCCCCACCATACCTTTGAATCTTTACGAGCTCCCTTTTCAAGTGTATAATGTGCGGGAAATGTTTTCTTCGGTATGACTCCGCTGTCTTTCTAAACTATACCAGTCTGACAGTAATTTCTTCCATCAACTTATGATCAAATAGTTGGCAGGCTTGGGTAATGTTCGTCTAAGAAACACCAACTTTATAAAAAAACATGGATCTTCAAAAGAAAATGACATCTGAAGCAGATTGACGCTTGAACCATAATAAACCCACTTCATCCTCTGTCCCGATCTCTTTCAATATCCCCTTTATGTACCACTTCCCCCCCACCCTTCCTTTCCTATCGCTCTCTCCTCGTTCTTGAGGGACAGCGCCTGTCTATTACTATATAGGGTCTAACACTGTCACAGCATAGGTTGAGGTATATGACCTTAAATATATATATATATATACACATTTGCATCTGATGGTCTGACAACAATGATATATGAATTAGTATATAAATGGTATTAATATTGATATGCCACTGTACTGTATCTAATGATATTCAAACTAATGTTGTATCTATAGATTGAAGTATAGGACGTGTTTTTTACTTAATGATTTGACAATAATTATAACAATATACCAATGTACTGCATCTAATGATCATGTATTGTGTCTAATGATATTCAAACTACTATTGGATACTGTATTGTATCTGATGACACCCAAACGATAATTATATCTAATGATGTCCAAACTACTGTATATGTGCCACAATTTATTGCTAGCCAGTCTGACCGGTCCCCCGGGGGGCCTCTGGATGCTCCCGTTGGGCTCACCTAGATATATTATCTCAGGCATTCCTCGTCTCTAGACTACAAGATACCCAATTTATGTCCCTTCTCTTTTGACCGGCATCTTGAGGGTTAAGATCTGTCTTGCACACGCCAGATTGTGAGCGTCGTCATCCTCGGACGACCAGCCGTAACCCTACCCCCCAGCTGGAAGGACGCTGTTGACACGCCAGTCTATGACGGCTTGCGACAAGCGCCCCGGACTCAGCTGGGTGAGCGTGTCCCTTGATCACAGGACGGGTCAATAAGTCATGGGCTGAAGTAGACGCCCACGTGGGCCATCGCTGATTTATACACTGAGTGGCCAGATTATTATGACCACCCCATCAGTACTTCGTTGGGCCGCCTCGTGACTCCACGAGATGATGAAAGGTGATGCAAAGAATCTGACACTGCACTGTTGCCCTTCTGTTGTCTTATACCAGTCATGCCACTCTCCCTTCTGCCCTAACATTGACTAGTCGCTGGCGGCCAAAATTTGCACGTTCAGACCCAGATTTTCGGCTGACAGCTGCTCTTGAACATTTAACGAATTCTGCTGTTTTGGTAATACGCGCTCCATGGCTCCGAGCGCTAACAATCATCCCACGTTCAAAGGCTGTTAAATAGCATTGTTTCACCGTATCTTCAGAAACCAAAATCACTTCTACTGTCCTGGTAACCAACCCGCTTCCCTATCTATAATGGTCTGGCCCTCTAGCAACTTCAGCGCCAAATTATAATTAATTTGCCTACAAACGTCAGGTGGTCATAATAATCTGGCCACTCAGTGTATGTCCGGTGAGGCATGTCCGAACATACAGCGATGGCCGCGGCTGGAATGACGAGCTAGGCAAGTAGGGCTAATTACCACAAGAGAGCGCCCACGCCTCTCTCTAAAAACGGCTCAGCATACAGGTATTTCTTTACTTATCCATGCAAGGTAAAAATCGGCCATTGCACTGTTAGATGTATGCAGGCACAGCAGTCAGGTGACAGCTTTTATCTTTATTCCTAACCCTTCTCTGTGGAATCAACCTTTCTGGGTCTTTGCATTATAGTTGGGGCAGGAGTTGCCCTTTTGTAAAAAATTCCCTTTCCTCTCTTTCCTTCCTCTGGAAAGGTTGCTCCTTCTATCGGTTGAGGACCCTGTCTGCTTTTTGTTGGTTCATTGGTTCTTGTTTTCTGTTTTTCTCATGGCCTTTTCCTCACATGGTTTTATTCTTTCCATATCAATTTTACTTTTTTGCCTACTGGGTTCATGCCACCCATAGAATTATAGAATTGTTTCTAACCTCCTCATGTATCACTGGCCCCTCCGTTTTAGATTGTAAGTCCTCAGGGGCAGGGCCCTCCTCATCATCTTGTCTTAAAAATTGTATTGTGACTGTAATGTCTTCCTTCTATTGTAAAGCGCTGCGCAAACTATTGGCGCTATATAAATCCTGAAATAATAATAAATAATAATAATAAATAATAATAATGTCAACCGACATCTTGACTCATTATATGGGCCCTGTCTTTTGCCTAGACGCGGTTACCCCGGTTCATTCCACTATTTGGGCGAATTTCAAAAAACCCTCAAAACTTTGAATTGTGAACTATAGCCCTACAGGGGGCACCCGTTTGCTCTACCTAGGACTGGTAAGACTGGCATCAATTACATACTTGCTTGTAGCTTTGTGTTCATCTATTTCCTGTTAATTATACCCTTTTCGTATCAATTGTTGCTTTACTCACGTCGAGCATTTTCTCGCCAATATAGACTATGGACATATTGAATGCATTTGATGTTTATTACGTGAATATATATTTCATTTTTGATTAGATATTGATGAATTGATTCATGTGAATGTTTTATACTTTTAATCTAGAGCACCTCCAGACCTGATGAAGCGTCGTGACACGCGAAACGCGTTGTCGTTATATCCTACCAGTTCAAACACCTTGAGCTAGACAATAGAAGACTACACGACCCTTGTCGCTTATTATAAATCTCAAGGCTATATAAATGCACTAATCATGTTAATGGTTGACGCTAGAAACTGACGGGATAACTCACGATCGTACCATATATAAAGCAAAATGTTTTTGGGAAATATTCAAATTGACCACACCAGGTCTAATTGGACTCAAATAGGCTAATTGGACTCGAATAGGTGGCCCAAAGCATCTACCAAGAAAACTTTTCTGGGCCCCTTCAACACTGTAGATTAACTAATATAGACCACGAGTTGGACTTGATGGACTAATGTCTTTATTCAACCTCAAATACTATGTAACTATGTAACTGAGTTTTTGTCAAATAGCGTCAATCATACTGTAGGAAGTGCGACCTAGAAAAGGGAATTTATGCATGAAATAACCTAATGAATCATGATAATGTAGTCTCAACTTCTCAAAAGGTTCTGGCGGATATCGGAGGTGATCCTTCTAGGTTGTCTACCTACTCTTTTACTTAGTGTACGATTTTTTAATCATGCATCGAATAAAATGCATTTTTTATATAAAGAAACGTCTTTTGTGAGTCCTAAAAAAAAACCCACTCTCCATAACTCCATTCTTTTCCAATTTAAATCAGGGGTGTGGCACTCCCCAATAACACCCTTTCCCTTTCTCCCCATTAATGATGTAATGGTAATGCCATTATAGTGTAAAATCACATAAAAGATTTTAAAAAAAAGTATCAAAAAAAGTTTTAAACAATTTTTAAGTCCCCCCCCCCCCCCCCCCAATTGAAAGCGTCGCCTATGGACAATTTGGGGTATTGGAGGTTGTGGAGGTTTCACGCACGCAATTTTAAGGCTTGACATGTTTGTTGACCTTTTAACCCGATGTGACCCCGTCTTTTATATTTTACCCAATTATTGGGTAATAAATATTTTAGCATTTAATATAGGGGAAACCGTTTATTTATTAAAAAAATTCAGGGAATTTTTCCAATATAGTAAAAGAATAAAAAACCCCAGTGGTGAATAAATACCATAAGAAAGCTCTATCTGTCCCCAAACAATGGTATACAATTAATTTCAGTACAGCGTCGCATGACGGAAAAAATGTCAGTCAAACTACTGCAGCGCTGAATACTGAAACATGGCCTGGATGGGGAGGGGGTGTAACACCGCGGACTTCGTGGTTAATTACATTGGGATTTGATTTCATTAGTAAATGGAGTGCGGAGAACCTTTTCGGTGTGTTTGGATTCATGCTTTTGTACTGGTACACGCTGAACAAATCGGAACATGTAAATCCTGATTTTTAGCAATTTTCATCATTTTAAACTGAGAAATAACTGTTGCACTTTGCTATAGAGGTGCTTTGTAATATTGTTATCGGGTGGTTTGGCAGAGTAAACTATGATCCTGTCACGAGGATTGTAGATTATCACAAAGGGATGTCATTGTGCAGCTCAGAATACATTCCCCACATTGCTTTCTCTACTGATCACCATGACGACTTCTCAGCCTTTCACAGCTGTTTCGTGTGATTTTTCTTTTCGTGGGTTATTAAACAGCCTCTGTGCGGCCGAGAAAAACAAGTGATCTGCTGAGTAAAAGTTAACTCGTGATAAAGCTAGTTTTATCACGGTTTATTAAACGTACACCTTAGTCCCCTGAGAACCTATTTCATGTCCGATATATCTGGAGAAGGGGATTATTCCGTTTCACATTTCTGATGTGATTGATTCTTGGTTTCAAAGTGCACCTTAAGTGTCATTTAGATATTTATTTATTGTATATTTTTAGTGCCATAGCCAGCATACCGCCGGTGCCATAGCCAGCATACCGCCGGTGCCATAGCCAGCATGCCGCCGGTGCCATAGCCAGCATGCCGCCGGTGCCATAGCCAGCATGCCGCCGGTGCCATAGCCAGCATGCCGCCGGTGCCATATATAAATTCTATATAAAGTATCTCTTGGCTTGAATTACATTGTAACTGCACCGTCTCTATGTTGTAAAGCACTGTGCAAACTGTTGGTGCTTTATAGAAGTCCTGTTTAATGCTTTATCTTAGCTTGAATTGCATTGCAACTTCCTCCTTTTATTTTGTAAAGCACTGTGCCAACTACTGGTGCTATTTAACTCCTGTATAATAATGTATCTCGTCGCTTGAATAACATTGCAAATATACTGACTCCCTTTGTTTTGTAAAGCAGTGCATAAACTGTTGGTTCTATATAAAGCCTGTATAATGCATCTCTTGTCCTAAACTGCATTGTAAATTACTGTCTCCCTCTATTTTGTAAAGCACTGTGCAAACCGTTGGTGGTATACAACACTTGCATAATAATGTATCTTAGCTTGAATGCCATTGCAACTGTCTCCCTTTATTTTCTCAAGCACTGAGCAAACTGTTGGTGCTATAATCAATCCTGTAAAATAATGCAGCTCTTGGCTTGAATTGCATTGTAACTGTCTCACTTTATTTTCTAAAGCACTGTGCAAACTGTTGGTGGTAGATCACTTGTATAATAAAGTATCTCTTGGCTTGAATTGCACTGTAAGTGTACGGTCTCCTTTTATAACCGTTTCTGCTATATAAATCATGTATAATAAACACATCTTGCAGCTAACTTCATTTTTTTCCCCCCTCTATAAATGGTAAGCACCTTTTAAAGAAATTCACCAATACTGAAATTAAAAATCTTGGCCTCACATTGGCCTGCAGCTTTGACCGGATAAAGCATCCTTCAACATGCAAACTGTGCTGAGTGTCAGTGATTGAAGGGAGATTACACAGGTGACAGCCAATTCCACCCAGCTGATTAGAGCCAAACCACCACCCCCCCACCCCCCTCACAGGTGGTTTGGATCCCTCACAAGATTACACAGAGAGATCTTATTTTGTCTGTAATATGCAGGTCATGGTCAGCTTGTAGATTGTTTCATGATAACTGTACAAGTTAAGATATGATAGAATAGACGAGTGAGCATTCCACATATTACATAAATAAAAATCTAAGGAGCAATGTAATCGCCCACCTCAGGTGAAGTTCTATCTAGACAGAAGCCAAGTGAAGACATTTGCAGCTGGTCTTGTTTGAGTTTCTTCCATTGTAATGGAGGCTGAGCTATGAAAACTGCTCCTGTAGATACTGGAGAGGGGAATTTATCAAAAATGGAGCAGGCAAAATCTGGAGTAGATTTGCACTGCAACCAATCAGCTTCTCTGTCTTTTTCAAATCTAACGTGAGCAAACTGGAGTGTGTGATGGAAGGGAGCAAACTGGAGTGAGTGTGTGATGGAAGGGAGCAAACTGGAGTGAGTGTGTGATGGAAGGGAGCAAACTGGAGTGAGTGTGTGATGGAAGGGAGCAAACTGGAGTGAGTGCTGGAAGGGAGCAAACTGGAGTGTGTGCTGGAAGGGAGCAAACTGGAGTGTGTGCTGGAAGGGAGATTACACAGGTGACTAATGAGCCAATTCCACCCAGCTGATTAGAGCCAAACCACCACCCCCCTCACAGGTGGTTTGGATCCCTCACAAGATTATACACAGATCTTATGTCTGTAATATGCAGGTCATGGTCAGCTTGTAGATTGTTTGATAACTGCACAAGTTAAGATATGATAGAGACGACACAGAGACACAGAGACACAGAGACACAGAGAGAGAGAGAGAGAGATGAAGGCTGTGTCTAGACCTACATGCCCACACTCAGCCTTTCATAGTAAGGGCAACATAGCATTTCCACATAATATATAAATAAAAAGGTAATGAGCAATGTAATCAGCCAACTCAGGTGAAGTTCTATCTACACAGAAGCCAACAAGTGAAGGAATCTGCAGCTGGTCTTGCTTGAGTTTTAACCTTCTATTAGAATGGAGGCGGAGCTATAAGCACTGCTCCTGTAGATACTGAATTGATTATATAAAGATGACCAGAAGTGTTCCTTCCCAACACAAATACAATATTTCCTTTCCCAGTAACTCTGAGCGCGTCATCTAACCAGACTAATGTTCCCCTGTGAAGACACTTGTATTAAAGAAGTCCCTAACAATGCCAAGATGGAGCACAGGACCTGTTTGCCTTTCCCCATCTCATTATCTCCCCCCACACACAGCTCTGTACCTCTCCCCAAATTGATGATTAAATTAAAAGACTAGAAATCATTCCCCAGTGCAAAATTTCAGAAGGTTTCCTTTTCCAGTAACACTGAGCGCGTCATCTAACCAAACTAATGTTCCCTTGTGAAGACACTTGTATTGGAGAAGTCCCTAACAATGCCAAGATCGAGCACAGGACCTGTCACTCTTTCCCTATTAGTACATTTTGCTATCTCATTATCTCCCCCCACACACACAGCACTGTCCTTCTCCCACAACACAAATGGCTTGCTGCGCTCCCTTTCCAGCCTTATATAAGCTTCTCTGGCCCAGCCCACTAATCACATGGTCTCCTCCAGCCAACCAATGGCAGCCATTTCACAATGCTTTGGAACCTGAGCTATAGTCTGTCCCGCCCACTAATCCTCCCAGCACACTTACTCACTCTCTGGCTCTACTTAACTCTTTCATGTTTTCTACTCCCTGGTGTGACTTCCAAAGCTGAAGCTGAGATAACTTGCAGGGTTATTCACAGAAGGGTGAAGAGTTTGAAGAAGGCAGGAGAAGGGAACAATCTAGGACAGTGGTGGCGAACCTTGGCACTCCAGCTGTTTTGGAACTACAATTCCCATGAGGCATTGCAAGGCTCTGACAGCCACAGACATACCTCCCAGAGGCAGATGCATGTTGGGATTTGTAGTTTTGGCACAGCTGGAGTGCCAAGGTTCGTCACCACTGATCTAGGACAACATAGCTGAACTGGAAAGTGACCTGAATTGGAGAATGTTCCCAAATCAGCGATGTTATCCTAGATTGTTCACTTCTCCTTCCTTCTCCAAACTCCTCACCCCTTCTGTGAATAACCCCGTATGCCTCAAGCTTGCCCCATGTACAGATGTAAAGTCTGGTTGATATGGACAGCAGAACTTTCCTATAAGGCAGCCCCTGTGAACACAGCAAAATGTATAATATCAGAGAAAGACTGTTGTCACACCAGATGATGAAACTGAAACAGGAGCGAAGGGTCGCCACCACCACTCACAGTTGTTATGTTATGCAACACTCATGGTATACCTCACTGGAATTTGTAGAGTGCTGTGGTTTGACCGGAGTCACGCAGCGCGGAACCGTGTTTGTCATAAATTGTTTGTATCTTGGTGAATTTAACGTGTTAAAAAAAAAAAAAAGAATTTGAAAAAAATAAATTCTGATAAGCAAATCGGTTTGCCTAACACGAGCTTATGCACCTTATCTGTAGTAATTTTAATTTTTTTTGTATTATCTTTTTTTTATCTGTAGCATGGGGGGAGGGGCACTACAACTCATTAGTTTAGATTGTAAGCTCTCAGGGGCAGGGCCCCTCCTTACCATCTTGTCTTTATTTGTATTGTGATTGTAATGCCTTCCTTATATTGTAATTCGCTGATCAGACTGTTGGTGCTATATAAAACCTGAATAATAATAATAATAGTAGTGGTAAAATAATAATAGTA
>NW_017307500.1:148361-154106 GCF_000935625.1 Nanorana parkeri
AAATATTTCTTTATTTTAATTGAGAAAAATTATTATTTAAAATATAGAAGTTACAATGACACAGTACAAGTATTAGAAACGGCATGAATAATTGACACTCGTTAGCACAATATCAAAAAGGAGGAAACAACTGTCTATTTTTACTGCTCAGCTACGACTGAGGACACCAGCTGGTCCAAAAATAACTGATTATTAAATAAGCGATGAGCTCAATTCTGTCACTCTGCTTTCTCCTCCTATCAGCATGCAAACTGATTGATTCCTTGTGCTCCTACTTCCCCAAACTCTAGCTCTGTTATACAGAGACTGATACCAGGTCAAATGATGGTACATCCCGTGCTTGCATTTAAAAGAAAACATTTATAAAAGTATTAATGATTACGGAGCTGAATTATTTTGTGTCCGAATGTTCCTTAGCCTAGAGGTCAGCTTTAGGTCTTAGACCCTTGAGTGGGGTTCCAACCTTGTAACTAACATCATGTAAATATATGTGCCAGTAAAAGGTAACTTGCACCTTGAGGTCTGCTAATTACATGATAATAGACAGAAATGGAAAGGGCTGAAGTCTCACACATCTAATCCCGCCCATGGAACCTCAGCGCCAGCTAAGCCTTAAAGGAGAACTATGGGGTCAGGGCTTTTCCCCATAGTTCTCCCTAGGGTAACGGGAGGACACAAACTAGCGTCCTCCCGTCACCCAAAGCTCAGTATATAGAGAGCTACAGCTCACTATATACTGAGGCCGCCGCAGCTAGGACGGATCCCGACATTACTGTCGAGATCCACCCAGCTGTGTGAGTGACAGCTGACTCAGCCTATCTAGAGGCAGAGTCAGCTGTACCCGCCCCCTCCCCCGTCCGTTCCGCCAGTCAGCACAGGAGGATCAGAGCTGGGAGGGGGGAATCCCTGCAGGGAGCGGTGGGTGACTTCCATAATTATATGGAAGGCCTCCAATCCCCATCTGAAGGACTGACCATGTCCCTGTGAGCTAGATGTAGGCTCCTCTTTCCTTCTTCTCAGCACCTTACTGTGCCACAGTGTTCCATTTCCCGGCCTGGAGAGCATTGTACAAAAGCTGTCTATGGGACGTCCAACTCTTACCCAGGGTATATTCGGACCCCTATTACCAAAAATGATCCCCATAGGGATTCCCTATCCTATAGACCTAGAGGTCCCAAAAAACCTGCTTTCCATAATCGGACTCCGGTTATGGTGGGTCGGGCGGATAAAAGGTCAGAGATCTACATCCATCAGAGAGAGGGACCAACACAGAATTCTCATTCTATGGAATCTAGATCCCGAAACCTTTCTACCATTCTTCCACAAAACCCTGGAGTTGAAGATTCATCCATACCTTTCCAGAGTCATCTTCATCCCCAGGGTACAAAACAAGGGGAAGGTCTAGTAGAATGGGAAAGAGTTGGAACTAAACCGAAACACAATGGCCCAGCAGCTTACAATATATCAGAGAGCGGAGTGAACGACATTCACCCAAATATTAATTTTTTGTCGGATCCCAGGACACCAAAAGTGAAAATAAAAAGAACACCCGGGAGAGAAGGAGAGGATGCAGAGCAGGACAACAGGTTAAACAAAAAAGGAAGAACAAGCTTTTAACTATCACAACCAGTACCACAAATAGTACCATTAAGATTTTTAACCTTTCAAGTCACTCACTTCAGGAGAGTGAGATTGCCATCCTCCAAAAAGGGTTAAGTTTTGCCCCATCATCAGGGCCCAATGATTTTGAGTTATTTTTAGATTTGCATAGGTTTACTAGGAAATTGACGCTACATCGCCATTTTCTTATTAAAGACGGAAAAAAAACCCCCTACACTGGTTAACAACTGTCCAGAGATCGAAACTACATTTGAAGACCCAAATCTGGCCCTTTTGGGGGAATTATGGGATGGTAAGGAGTTTAATCTAGAGGCAGCCAATTGTTATGACCCAGATATTTCCCACACACATTTTAGGTCCAAATCTAATTTTTATCCCCTTGGTTCCAAGGGAGATCATATTATCACTTTTTAGCAACTAGTCCATAGGGATTTTAAAAAACTTTGCTCTGAGAGAGGACACAAGGCCCAAAATTGAGTCCAGAAGAAGTGAAAGCGTTACAAGATCTCAGGAAAAATCACGATTTAGTAATAAAACAAGCAGATAAGGGAGGGGGCCTGGTAATTCAGGACCGCAAAGACTATGTAAGAGAGGCACACAGACTGTTGTCCGATAGTTCCACTTATGTCAAACTAGCTAGTGATCCCACAATCGAATATAAGGGACAACTTAATATCCTACTTAAGGAAGCTAAGGACACTGGTGTACTCTCCAAATCAGAATTTAATTTTCTATCCGTTGGTCACCCTTGTGTACCGTATTTAGAATTCATTGATATAAAGAAAAAACTTTCTAAAAATAATTATTTATTGAATAATCAGACCAGGTATTATATCTAAAACCTGTTATCGCTTAACATATTATGTGCTTAAAAATGTCCAAATTTCATATGTAATATAAAATAATTTCAAAGATCATTTTATACTCTAAAACCCTAAAAAACTGCACCATTAATTATTTATTTATATATCTATGTATATATGTACACAAATTCATTTTATATATACCCTTTAAGGAGACTGGAATATAGGTTTTAGCCAATATATTATATTAGATTATTCACTCTACATATGTAATTTCTATTGTGGTTTAAAAGCTAATTGTTTATCCTAGTAATTTACTATTTTTCCATCTGGTTAAGCTCATTGTACTAATATAAAACTAAGTTGATATCTAGGAGACAGTATATCAACTAGTATTAATTGCACTATCAAATGCATTTCCATTCTTCACACAGTACTACCACGTTAATAAGTTTTATCTATTTATTCTCTGAGTTAATAATGCAATTGAGCGTTGCATATTTTTTTGAACCTACAACATAATTGATTGTTGCCGTGTTTTATTATTTATACGTTATGTATATTATTGTGATTGCATGTGGTTTCTCTCTCTCTCATTTGTTTCAACGTTACATCCAATAAGTTTTTTGCAACAACCTGCAACTATATAACAAACCCTAAGTGTTTATGAATTGCATAGTTGCTATTAAGCCAAGATATCTGTTTGTGATTTTAAGAGCCGCTTTCTACTAGTGTCAGAGGACTTTCCAATTTATAGTAACATTATACCTTTTAACCCTTTTTTTATATAACGGTTTCTATATTAATTCGTTTTAGTAGTCTCTGATAATAATGACAATGTTTTTCAATTATCAGTAACGGCGGTTTTATCCATCAGACAGGTGTGAGCCAATAGCTGGATTACCGGCAATTGGTCTGATATTGCCATATGACCTTTCGTAGACAAACTTCAGTGATTGGTCAGTTTTAATTTAAATAGAGCAGGATATAGAAGAGTTCCCTTAGGTTCTGATGAAGGGGGCGTGCCCCTGAAACGCGTAGACCATCCGAACTCACAGGGGCAGAGGACTTTGATGTTTCACCCCGTGAGACTCCCGCTGTCAGAGTTTCATACTTCATCGACTCTTGCATGCTTTTTATTGATCGACCTTTTTGTGAGTATAATTTCAGCTGTGTGCTGTTCAAATAAATAACCCTTTTACACTATGGAGGCGCTCTGTTTTGTCTTTTGTTTCCCAGATCGAGGGTCTTGTTGACCGGTGGGAGCAGCCTCCTTTGTGTATCTACTAACATCAAATTGGGCTTTTTTCTTGCAACCGGCGGCGCCGGTATTTGTTGTTTTTGGTAAACAACCTGCTTCCCTATTTATAATGGTCTTGTCCTCTAGCAACTTCAGAGCGAAATTATAGCTAATTTGCCTAGAAACGTTTTAGAAACAATACACTTTATTATTTTGTAATAAAACCTGCCTAATCTCAGCCCCTGTAAATAAGTCCTAATAAAAAGGCTGACATGGTGTGCATAAAGACTGTACACAATTTCTGGCTTTTGTTTCAGAAATAATACACAAGTCTTTACTTCTTAATAAAACTTGACAGGACCCTGCCTCTGAATTTGTGGCATAGATAAAAAGCCAACATAGCATGCATGGACAATACAACATTTTTGACATTAAATAAACACACTTTAATGTTTATTTCCCCCCTGGTCTTTGCCTCTGAAATTGAAGCCTAGTAAAAAGGTTGACATAATGTGTATCAGGTCTGTACACTATTTCTGGCTTTTGTATCACAATTAAAACACTCTAGTTTTCATTTCATGACAAAATCTGATTGGTCTTTGTCTCTGAAATTGCCAACCTAGTAAGAAAATTACATATTTATGTATTGATTTTGACCAATACTTCTTGCTTACACTCTAATTTTTATTTCCTGAAAAAAATCTACCTAGCCTTTACTTTGAAAATTGTGGCAAAGCAAAAAAGGCTGTTGTGGCGTTCATGGGGTCTGTACAATATTTTCTGGTTATTGTCTCAGAAAAAATATACTCTAGATTACATTTTCTATCTAAATCTGCCCAGTCTGTCTCCAAAAAGGCTTACATAATGTGCATTGAGTCTGTAAAATATTGTTTTACAAAAGAAAGCACCCTAGTCTTCAATTCAAGATGAAACTTGCCTGGTCTCTCCCTCTGAATCCTGTCTGACCCTAGTAAAAAAAAAGCTGACATAGTATTTAAGTCGGTATGATATTTACAAACACACCTACACATAAGCTATTATTTCTCAATTGTGATCTCTCCCTCTGAAACCTCTGTAATTAAAAGGCTGCCATAATATGGATCAGGACTGTGCAATATTTCTGGCTTTCGTATGAGAAATAATATTTTTATGAAATGACAAAACCTGCCTGGTCTCTGCCTCCAAAATTGTGGTTTAGTAAAAAGGCTGACATAGTAGACAAGGAATCTGTACATTTCTTGCTTTAGTCTCAAAAATAATACATTTCAATTTTTGTCATAAAACCTGCCTGGTCATTTCCACTGAAACCATGGACTAATAAAAAAAAAAGCTTACATGTGCTCTAGTCTATATCATACTTTTTGCTTTTTTTTTAGAAATAAAACACTATTATAAAACATCTATTATTTATTTAGTGAGTCAAATTTTTACTTAATTTGCAAGAACAAAAAATTTTTGAAAACAATCCAGTTACTAAGAAACTTGAAAGCCCCCCCCCCGCCCCCAAGTCTTAGCAACTGGGTGGTGTTCAAAGATTTTTTTACGTGGCTGTGACTGTCTATGGGGTGAGTTGCTCACGACCTTCCTCTGCTCCTAACGCCTTTGTTAGTTATGAGATATAGCAGTTTTACTTCATTGATTACACCTGCCTGGTAACTGCGGCCTACAAAAGAAGGCTGACGACAATAAGCATGAAATCTGTACTATGTTTCTGGCATTTGTTTTCTTTTTTCCTTAATAAAAACTGCCAGATATCTGCCTATCAAAACAGTAGAGACTGACACTGCGTGCATCAAGTCTATATAATATTTATGGCTATTGTCTCAGAAATAATACTCTTGTATTAATTTTTGGTAAAAACCTGCTCTCTCCCTCTGAAAGTGTGGTCTAGTAAAAAGCCAGAGTGTGCATCAAATCGCTACAATATTTCTGACTCGTAATTTAGAAATAATAGACTCTTAACTTTTATTTCATGAAAAAAAAACTATCCAGTCTGTGCCTCTAAAATTGTGGCCTAGTAAAAAGGCTGACATAGTGTGCATGGTATCAATAAAATAATTCTGACTCTTATCTTAGAGTCAA
>NW_017307500.1:154141-160791 GCF_000935625.1 Nanorana parkeri
AGCCCAGGAAAAGGCTGATATAATGTGCATTGAGTTTGTATACAGTTTCTGGCTCTTATCTCAGGAATCATACTCTGATTTTTATTTGCTGGTAAAACCTGCCTGGTCTCCGACCTCTGACACTGCAGGTCTAGTAAAAAGGCTGACATAACTATGCTACAAAACACAAAAATTCCCCAGCCTCAACCTGCCAGCCAGCCTGCAACCAAAACAAGTAGCCCTGTCAACAGTATGCGTTAAAATCAGAGGTTTTAGTTGCACAAACTTTTGGCCAAAAATATGTAGAAGCCACACCGCCGCGCCAAGGCACCTCTGCAAAGTGTGGTCCTAACTCTATGTATCCGAGTCTCCAAGTGTGAGCATATTAATGAAGTCGATAGATTGCATGCAGGTGTACCTGGAGGTAGCCTACTCCTCCTAATAAGGTGCAGGGACGCACTGGGGGCCCAGCAACCAAAAATGCACGCTGGGACTCCAGTGCGTCCCCCAAACCAAACATAGTCAAACTAGAAAAAAGTGGTACATGCATGAATCTATAACCGGCCTTTATAGCAGGGCGCACATTGGGAAGGCTTAAAATAATAACTATGCATTGAATCTCTTCAATATTTCTGGCTTGTATTGGAGAATATTATACCCTAATTTTAATTTCATTACAAAACCTGGCCAATCTCTGCCATTGAAACTGGGGCTAAAACGGCTGACATGGTGTACATGGAGTCTTTACAATATTTCTAAACTTAGCCTCAGAAATAATACACTCTAATTTTTATTTCATGATAAAACCTGCCTGCTCAATCTTCCTGAATCCATGGCCTAGTAAAAAGGCTGACATGTCCCTAACGCGCTACAAAATGGCCCACGCCTGAAAAGGTCCAGGTACTACTTTGGGCCGTTTTGTTGCGCGTTTCCATTGGGATACAGCCAAGTAGCCTTCGGAAACGCGCGTTTGTCGTGCGACTTTTTTACCGCGAATCGCGGTTAAAAAACGCGCGACGGTCGCGCATATGCAATACGCCTAGGTGTGAACGAGACCTTAAACTGTTATTTATTTTATAATAATATTTTTATTCCATAATAAAATCTGCCTGGTCACACTTCCTGAATCCACGGCATAGTAAAAAGGATGACATGCGAATTGAGTCTGTACAATACTTTTATTATTGTTAGGGATGCACCGATATATCGGCCGAAAATGGCACTTTTGGCATAATGCCGAAAGTGCAATTTTCCTGCCGATACATCGGCGCATCCCTGATTTCTTTCCTCCCCGCTGGGCACTTCTCTGTGTCCCAGTGGGGAGAAGAGAAAGTGTGACAGCCGGCAGAGTGCTGCGGTGGAGAACGCTGTGAGCGGCCGCCTATCGCAGTCCGGCAGAGCGGTGTGGGGGCGGAGACAGCGCTGTCACAGGAGGCTGGGCTTTCCTCCCTACACCACTCGATCAGCCTCCTGTGACAGCGTGTCATAGAGAAAAGCAAGGTACACACACTCAGAGATCAGTGATCGCTGAGTGTGTGTACATAATTGAGGACATGGTATGTTAACTATATACTCAATTATGAATGAATGGGGGTGTTCTACATCACATCTACATCACCCCCATTCATTCATAATTGTAGTTATAGTAAACAAACAATGTTCTCATGTTATCAATGAACAGGAACACTCATAGAGGATTCCTGTTGATTATTATCCCATAATAAAATCTGCCTGGTTACACTTCCTGAATCCACTGACTAGTAAAAAGGATGACATGGGCATTGAGTCTGTATAATACTTTTAACATTATTATTATTATTAGGGATGCACCGATACCAAGTACTGTACTCGGGACAAGTACATGTACAGATACTTTTCCAGCTTCAAGACTAGACTAGAGAAAAATTGAAAAGTTAGGAGGCGGCTGTCATTTGTAAGGAGCACACGGAGCTCCCGGGATTTGTACATCTCTGTTTTAATGTACGATTTTGTTTTTATAAATGTATATTCGGGATGCACCAATACCATTTTTGCGAGTACAAGTACTGATACTTGCCCAAGTACTCACAGACAAAAGTACTGATACATTTCTGTTTATTGTCCTGTGACAGTTTTTCTAAAACAATACAGACTAATGATTTCAGGACAGTGGTGGAGAGCCAGAGCCAGGTCCCAGCTGCAACCCTGGTAGTTCTCATGAAAATGCCAAGTATCTGCACTGGTATCTGAACTGGTATCTGTGCATCCCTAGTTATTATTATTGGTATTTATGTAGGGCCGACAATTTTTACACAGTGCACATTCACGCCAGTCTTACTTTTGTCTCGGAAATAAAACACTAATATAAAACTGTTATTTATTTTCTACTAACATTTTTATTCCATAATAAAACCTGCCTGGTAACTACAGCCTACAATAGAAAAAAAAAGCTAACAGTAAACATAAAATCTGTACAATATTTTTGACTTTTGCTTTTAGAAATAATATTCTCATTTCCTTTTCTACTCTCTGCCTATAAAAAGGGAGTCTAGTAAAAAGACTGTTATTTGGCTATCAAGTCTGTACAATATTTTTCGATTTAGTTTCAGAAATAATACACTCTAGTATTGATTCATGATAAAAACCTGTCTGCTTTCTCCCTCTGAAATTGTGACCTATTAAATGGCTGATACTGCATGCCTCTAGTCTGTACAGTATTTTTGCCTTTTGTTTCAAAAATAATAAATCTCTCCCTCTGAAACTGTGGCCTGGCAAAAAAAAAGCTTAACATAGTGTTCATTGAATCACTGCAATATTTCTGACTCGCATTTCAAAAATATTACTCTTCAACTTTTATATTATAGGAAACCCCACCCAGTCTGTGCCTCTAAAATTGTACAAAAACGGACATAGAGTCTGTATATAATTTCTGGCTTTTATATCTGAAAATAATACACTGATTCTTATTTCCTGATAAAAC
The DNA here is from genome assembly GCF_000935625.1 of Nanorana parkeri. Taxonomy (NCBI): domain Eukaryota; kingdom Metazoa; phylum Chordata; class Amphibia; order Anura; family Dicroglossidae; genus Nanorana; species Nanorana parkeri. Next base: position 157,080 of record NW_017307500.1, read on the forward strand.
ATTCCTGGTTTCTTTCACTAAAATTGAGGTAAAAAAGGTTAATATGGTATGTATTGAATCTCTTCGATATTTCTGACTTTTATCGGAGAAATATTACACTCTAGTTTTTATGTCATGACAATACCTGCCCTGTCTCTGCCTCTGATACGGGAGCCAAGTAAAAATATTGACATATTGTGCATGGAGTCTGTAAAATATTTCTGGCTTTTTGTCTCAGAAAAAACTACACTCTAGTTTTTATTTTACTATAAAAATCTGTCTGGTCTCTTCCTCTGCAAATGTGGCCTAGTAAAAAGGTCAAGTCTGAACAATATTTTTGGCTTTTGTCTCAGAAATAATACACTCTAATAATTAGTCTTGTCTATCCCTTAGAAAATGAGGCCCTAGTAAAAGACTTACAAAGTTTTCATCAAGTCTGTACATGATTTCTGGTTCTTATCTCAGAAATAATACACTCTAATAATGATTTCAGTCTTGTCTATCCCTTAGAAAATGAAGCCTAGTAAAAGACTTACATAGTGTTCATCAAGTCTGTGCATGATTTCTGGCTCCTATCTCAGAAAAAAAATAAACTATATATATTTTTTTATTTTATGGTAACAACTTTCCTGGTTTATGCCACTGAAATTACAACCTAATAATGCTTAGATAGTGTGCATCAAGTCTGTAAAATATTTCAGAATTTATGTGGTTTTTTTTTTTTAGGCAAATTCTTGAATTCATGTTAAAACCAGTCTTGTCTCTTCCTCCTAAGCCTAGTAAAAGGTTGACATAGTGTTCATAGAGTCTGTATATTTCTGGATTTCATCCCAGAAATAAACCTGCATGGTCTTTCCCTCTGGCATAGTGTGGATCGAGTCTGTACAATAGCTTTCTGGCTTTTGCTCTAGTTTATATTTCATGATAAAACCTTCCAGGTCTCTTCCTCTAAACATTTGTCCTCATAGAAGTATGAAATGGTTTGCAGCAAGTCTGTACAATCTTTTAAAATAATATTTGTTTCAATAATAAAAAAAATCTAATTTTAATATTAATTTTAAAAAACTGCCGAGTCTATCCATCTAAAACTGCAGTCTAGTAAAAAGGCTGGCATAGTGTGCGTCAGAACTTTACAATAGTTTTTATTTCATAATAAAGCATTCGCTCTTACATTGCGGATAATAAAATAAAAAACTCATATTGTACAATATTGTTGCTTTTATTTCAGAAATAATACACCCTAGTTTTATTTCTGATATAACCTACCTGGGTCTCACCCTCTAAAAATTGTGGCCTAGCGAAAAGGCTGAAAATGTTTGCATGGACTTTGAACAATATTTCTGGGTTTTGTATCTGTAATAATACACTAATTTTGATGCCATTATGAAACCTACTTGGTTTATGCCCCTAAAAATGAGGCATAGTAACAAGGCTCATGTTGTGCATGGACTCTGTACAATATTTCTAGCTTTTGTCTCAGATATACTACACTCTACGCCATTTAAATTGTGGCCTAGTAAGAATCCCTACATAATGTCTTCAAGTTCATGCAATATTTCTGGATGTTGCTTCTGAAATAATGCACTCATTTTCATTCCATTAACAAAAATCCCTCATGTTTGCCTTTAACACTGCAGCCCAACCAAGCTTCTTAAGCCCTTCATGACTGAGGCCCTTTTTTCCATTTTTGCACCCATGTTATATTCCACATTTTAGGCCTGAAAATGACGTATGCTTTTCACTCACCCTCATAGTTCTAGCCGACGTGTGACAATGAGACTGTCACAGGTCGGCTCAGTAGATCGGGAAGTGAGCGAACACATACCGGCGCTCGCTCACTTCTCGATCCTGTCACGGCTCTCTGGTTAGGGGCTGGATTCCCCCCTACCCGCTCCGATCCTCCAGCGCTGACTGGCGGAACGGACGGGGGAAGGGGGCGGGTACAGCTGGCTCTAGATAGGCAGAGCAAGCTGTCACTCACGCAGCTGGGCTGATCCAGACATAATTGCCGGGATCCTCTTCAGCTGCGGCGCCTCAGTATACCGCGAACTGTAGCTCGCGGTATACTGAGCTCAGGGTGACGGGAGGACGCTAGTTTGTGTCCTCCCATTACCCTAAGGAGAACTATGGGGAAAAGCCCAAACCCCATAGTTCTCATTTAAAAACTGTCCAGTCACTGTGCAATATGTGTGGCTATTGTCTCTGAAATATGGAGCTCTATTTTTTTTTAGGATAAAAACAGTGGTTTTGAAGTGTGACGTTCACTCTGTTATCATATTTCATTAAGCTTTTAAGAAATATTTAAAAATGTAACAACTAAAACATATTAAAAAATATGTGTGGTAACCCCTTTCCCCCTAAAAAAAATAATAAGCTATACTATAAAACTGTTTTGCCACTGGATAACTGGTACAAAGTTGAGGGCTATAACCTTTTTAGTTTACCTGTAGCTATTCCTATAGCTTTCAGATCTGTTGTGGCTGCTACTGCTACCTGAAAATTCAGGACTATTGCTCCTGGATAGAAAAAATAGATAAATAAATAAATAAATAGGTGCTGCAGCTAAAACTACCTACCCTGTTTCCCCGAAAATAAGACCTAGTGTGTTTTTTGGAGCCAAAAAAAATATAAGACAGTGTCTTATTTTCGGGGAAACACAGTAAAAAAGGTGTTTTTTTTTTAAAGCTGAAATTAATTAGATTGTAGTTGTGCTTGTGTTTCTGTAGTTGTATGATTCAGAATACTGTGCTGCTGATGCTGCTCTTTTGAGAACTAAAATACTAGTATATTGTGAATAAAATATATTTGCAGTATATTATAAATGAAATATATCATGTATATAATATAAAATATGTTAGTAGCATATTATGTACAGAATATATTGTTAGTACTTTACAAATCGAATATATCAGTAGCATATCATGAAAAGAATATATTAGTAGTATATTTTGTATAAAATAAATTAGTAGTATATTGTCAAATAATGTAAAGAATATAGTATGTGGATTCTATGTTGAGAACAAGATTCCACCTTATTGTACTCCATGCTGTGACATCACTGTCCACCTATAAAATATATATGTATGTATAAGCCCCCCTCCATGTCTCAGGTACATAGGCCAGTATATCAGTATTCAGGATTTGTGTTCTGCACCTCCACCACATGTCTCCATATCTATCCCCTCACAGCTCTGTGGTGAGACAGCTCACTAGCTCTAAACTAATCTGTAATGATATAAATCTTCCTGTATGTACATTATGTGCTCCCTCTCTCCTCATTCTTCCACACCTCCTCCATTTTATATCATCATATAAAGAGCCCCGTTATTACACCCGGCCCCTCTCCCGCCATTTCTATCCTTCACAATATTCTACACACCGAACCCCTCCCACCACTGACTACAACATGTGCAAACACTAGAGGCCAAACTTCAGCCTGATGAGGCTCCGATCGGCGGCCGCCATTTTGGTGTAGACACGGAGCTTACAATACACGGGCAGAAAATACTCACTGGGAAACGATAGTACAGACACTAGAGGTCAAAGTCTTGAGAGTGAGGCTCCGTTAGATTGCCGCCATCTTGGGCTGGACATAAAGCCTGCGTTGCATACATACACCCAGTACAGGGGCAGATGGGGAAAAACAGAAGAGGCAGTAGAGAAGACTTGAGTCTGTGTGCGATAGATAGATAGATAGATTTATATAGATATATCTATCTATATATAGATAGAT
>NW_017307500.1:161091-171871 GCF_000935625.1 Nanorana parkeri
CTGTGCGCTTCAGCATGCGCTGACCCCGCTCTGTCATGTTACGTGGCCTACCACTTCCTGGCTGAGTTGCTGTTGTTCCCAGTTGCTTCCACTTTGTTATAATACCAGTAACAGGTGACCACTGAATATTTAGTAGCAAGGGAATGTCACGGAACACCTGAATCCAATGATTTGGAGGGAAGGGCCCAATATTTTTGGCAATATAGTGTATGTTGCATTTTTTTTTTTTTTGTTAATTAATATTGGATGCCCTGTTAACAATAATCTAAGTACCGTATATACTCGAGTATAAGCCGTCCCGAATATAAGCCGAGGTACCTAATTTGACCAAAAAAAAACTGGGAAAAAGTATTGACCCGAATATAAGCCGAGGGTGGGAAATGAGGCAGCTACTGGTAGATAGATACCAATAAAATTACATTAATATTTATTTAAAAGAAAAATAACCTAGCTCTGTAAGTGGAAAAGGGGGTACAGGGCTACATATCATGTACTACGGATCATTTAACCCATTCATATTAGCAGAGGATAATTGTAAATCTATTGTTCAGTGCATTCTATATGTAGTATATAGTACATGTACATATAGAGTGCCTGCAACAATACATTTACAATGATCCTCTGCTAACATGAATGGGTTAAATGATCCCTAGTACAGGGCTACATACAGATCATTTAATACATTCATGTTAGTATAATTGTAAATGTATTGTCTGCACTGTATTAGCAGTATATACTCTATATGTACTCTATATGTAGTATATACTGCTAATACAGTGCAGACAATACATATATAATTGCTTAATGAATCTCCACCTAAATTAGGACCCGGAGACTGCCAGATGACCCCGCTCGGAGCGCCGCACACCGGAGCAGCAGTGACGCGACGCTCGGCGAGGTAAGTAAGAAGACGTGCTGGCGCTGACACGAGTATAAGCCTAGGGGGGCACTTTTAACCCAAAAAAATGGGCTGAAAATCTCGGCTTATACTCGAGTATATACGGTATACGCTATAGCACACATTGACTCTCCTATTTCACTCATTTTTCAATGAAAGGCTGGGTTGGACTCTATGAACATTTGGGAGGTGTCCATATTACTTGTAATATATTTGGATCACCCTCAGGACCCCCCCCTTCTTATATTGGGGGGTAGTGTCAGGAAGATCAAGCTATACTATGTCACCTGTGATTTTGCGTTTGAGTCTGAACTTCTGTTACTGATCCGGCTTGTTCTGTGACGTTTCTATGGCTTTTCCCCTGTGTTGCATTGTCCCCTAACTTTGTTTACTGCGTGCCACCTTGGTAAAACGCTGCCGACCAGTTGCTGACCCAGCCTGTCCACAACTACGTCAATGAGTACTGTATTGGTACCGTCTTGGACACCAGTTGCTGTCCATTAATTGCTCCTGGACTCTTCTCACCATTGACCTGCTTCTCTACGACCACACTCATAGGTTCTAGTGACATCATCACCCGCCACTCTTTCATCCTTGTGCTTTCTGCCCCACTACCCAGGAGTACTTGGACTGGAACAACAAGGGAGGCCGCCCTCATCATCTCAGGCTCCCATTGAGGAACATAACAGCTACATAGGAGCAGCCTCACCAAAGCAATTCCGCTTAATCAGTGAGATGTCCGTTCACAATGCTGGATATGAAACATAAAAGATCTACTGCTTCTTATGCATGTATAAAGAACATTCTGATGGGTTCTAATACTTGTCCACACAATCCTAAACACAAAATGGCTACAGACCCACATGAGTTAGTTACACATCCTGTTCCATTGAGGAGCATTGGGCCAAAGTGAAAGAACCACAGTGGGAACGGGTTATAACCTCTGTCAGTCCATCTTTGTATTCATTTATTTATTTATTTATTCATTTATTGTCCTTTTGTTTATTCTTTTATGGAGAATGTTTTGCTCTCTTCGTGTCAAAACGGTTACTGAAGCGAGGTGAAATCTCCCAACCTAGGACACAGCCTTGTAGAACCTTGGTTGGGTTTTATATTGTCGTCTACAATCATGATGGCTGAGTCCCTCCTCAGTTTCTGTCCAAGCGACAGTAGTCACCGGGAAAGGAAATGAGACCCAGACGGAAGAAAAAAAAAAACTAGAAAGGGTTCTGACTCTTCTAAAAAGAAGCACAGCATCCTTCCTCCCCTCCCCTCCCCACTTGCAGGATAAAAACCTTAAGCTGTGGCCCTTTAGTGACCGATGACATCATCAGGAATCAAAAGTGTGAACAGGGCCTTAGTAGGGTTGACACCTGTCCCGGATTCACCTGGACAGTCTGGGTTTTGAATCCTGTATGTGCGGTGTCTGTATGTGGCCTGAAACCTGGACTCAAAACCCATATGGAGGGGGTACATGTATGAACCCCAGAGGTGTATTGGCTATTTATATACTGTCCCCTCAACCCTACATTGAATAAAGATGTACCTGGACTATTGTACAGAGCGTGGGTCCTCAATTCACAATCCCGCAATTTGACAGTGACAGCCTCTGGAATATAGTAGCCACCTGCCTGGTAGTCAGATCCCTTATACCAGGGGTAGGCAAACTTCAGCCCTCCCAGCTGTGGTGAAAGTACAAATCCCACCATTCATCTGCCCCTCGGAATCATGCCTGTGGCTGTCAGAGACTTGCATCGCCTTATAGGATGTTTTAATTTCATCAAAGTTGGTAAGCCAAAATTCCCTACCCCTGATTTACCCTATTAATCCCTAATTAACTTCTTCTTTCCCTTCTTCTCTTAGCTGTTTTTATCCTGCTGGGTTTTCTTATCTCTATTTTCCTAACGGGTATAACTAGAAATCACAGGGCCCCATAGCAAAATGTTTTATGTGCCCCTGTGATTTCTAGTTATGCCGATGCAGAGCCCACCTGCGATTCCATACAGCCCACCTGAGAGTGACCCTGCAGAGCCCGCCACAGACTCTCTATGGTGGGCTCTGCAGGGTCTCAGGTGGGCTGGTCCGACCCCTGCACACCTCTTACCTGTCAGCCCCGATACTCTGTCCGCTTCCTCCATGGTCGCTGGCAGGCCCCACCTCATCAGTCCCCAGGCCCCACTTCCTCCTATTCCATCGTCAGGCCCGCCTCCTCCTCCGCTGCTGACTTCGGGCACTGCTGCCTCCTCCTCCACAGCTGCTGCCTGTCACTGACTCAGCAATGGCTGTGAGAAGGAACGCAACGCTGCACAGATCACTGACAGGTTGTCGGTGATCTAACAGCGGCGCGTTCCTCCTCACACCCGCCAGTGACAGCCAGCACCTGAGATGCCATAGCGACCCAGGCGGCCCGCACAGCATCAGGTGGATGTGCTGGCCGGGCCCCCCTGGGTCCCGAGCCCCATAGCGGCCGTTTGGGTCGCTATGGCAATTGTTATGCCATTGTTTCCTAACCATTAATATATATTATATACTGCACCACAGCTGGATGGCCGGAGTTTGCCTGTCCCTGCCTTATACCGACCCTTTCCCATCATAATAGGCGAGCCACCAATAGGACAAACCTAGAGGGTCCAGCGGTTTTATTTCACTTGTCTCCAATCCCTGGGACAGGAAGTCAACCTTCTTGTGCATTATCGAAAACCCAATAAAAAGATAATTGGCTGTAATTCCTGTTTTAACATTGGCACTATGTTAAACATAATATCCTTCCTTCTACATTAGGAACACACAAAACACAAGACTTACCCGACACCAATGTCTAGTTCCTGAGATATTTTTGTCTTATTTTTTTTCATTTATTATATTACTGCAAATAGATTTTTCAGTTCAATGAAGACAAACAATTCACAGATCAACTAAACTGACCACAAAATACAATATTATTGACGTCTGAGGTATTTTGACTGTAAAATACATTTCATACAAACTTTCTGGTGATATCTGTGTGTTTTGATGGGGTTCCTATTGAGGAGAACAAAAGGGAGGAAGTGGAACTGTTTGAGGTGAAGCTGAACTCCGGTATAAGTAAATATCGTCCTTATACAAGAGCCGTGTGTGTTCTTCTTGAATCTTGGTGAGCTTTGTGTATTTCTTCCAGATCTGTGGAGTAATCCAATGTGAGACTTGGAGCTTTCTGTCATCAAGACCGCTCACTGCTCTGCTCTCTCTCTCCTTGTACAGGGTACCTGGTCTTGTCTCCGCCCCTTATGTAATAAAGACCGCTCACTGCTGCTCTCTCTCCTTGTGCAGGGTGACTGGTCTTGTCTCCGCCCCCTCCTGTAATAAAGACCAGTCACTGCTGCTCTCTCTCCTTGTGCAGGGTGACTGGTCTTGTCTCCGCCCCCTCCTGTAATAAAGACCAGTCACTGCTGCTCTCTCTCCTTGTGCAGGGTGACTGGTCTTGTCTCCGCCCCCTCCTGTAATATAGAACGGTCACTGCTGCTATCTCTCCTTGTGCAGGGTGACTGGCCTTGTCTCCGCCCCCTCCTCTAATAAAGATCGCTCACTGCTGCTCTCTCTCCGTGTACAGGGTAACTGGTCTTGTCTCTACCCCCTCCTGTAATAAAGACTGGTCACTGCTATGCTCTCTCCTTGTGCATCGAAACTGGTCTTGCCTCCACCCCTCCTGTAGTAGGTGGGGCCTGCTGGCCCCTCCCACAACACTGCTCTATGTACAGCACTGTGATGATGCCCCTGCCACATCCCAACTGATACAAAATGTATCAAATATCCCTCAATGTCAGCACAAAGTATCTATTGTATCCAAGTATCAGTGCAAATTATTTATTGTTTTGACTACTATAGATACCTTGAGCTGACATTGAGGGATATTTGATACAATTTGTGTGCGCAAATGGGATGCACTGCAATTAGTATAGTGATCAAGAGTCCAGGTTTTATCTAGAAGGGGGTTTATTTGATTGCAGTATTTGCAATCATCGTTTCACATATGGATCTCTCCCTATAGCCGCCATCACTACGAAGAAATCTGAGTGGTGAAACGTTGTTAGGCGGGATGGATCATTGGTGTGACCGGGATGGAGAAGCATCAATAAAGATTTCATTCGGTGGTATCCACGGTGTGTGGCATCTTCCCTTTGCACTTGAATCAAGTTGGAGCACAGATGAGCCTAGTAGCCTGCACCCGGAAGGTTATCGCATGGTGGAGTACTGTATGGGGATGCAAACATTGATGTGGGTTCTATTTGTAGGTTTTATGTTTCGATTTGCATAGCGGTTAGTAGTATCTCCTTAATAGACCACATCTAGAAGAATCCTCCTACCCTACTTCTACTTAGTCCTTTGGGCACAAAGTGAGACGCAGTTTCCAATTCCCTCATACTGTTCATTAGTCAAGAGGGCAACTATCCGAATTTCCTGGTATTACGTTCAACCCATCCATAGAGCCAAAAATAATACCCCGTCCTGTTCACTGCCACTTACTATCATTTTGTTCTCAACACCTCATCAAATACTGGCACCATGGTTCCACCTACTGAACCATCCAGAACACCATCATGCCAAAGAACTTGCTATGACTTTAGCCTATGCTGCAAATGGTGAAGGGATCTCACTGTGCATTCACCACCAATGAACATTCTAAGAGTTGTAAGAATATTGGTCTTGGTCTTACTAGGACCCCTGTAGACACTGGCATAACTTCCGGTGGTGTTTTCCAGCATGAATCAGTTCCTTGTCAACAGTTTAGAGTCATCATTGCAATCTAGCTCTCCCAACAAAGGGTTGCTGATGATAGAAAGGCTGACGTTCTCTATCATGGCCACCACATTGATTCTTGTTACTCTGAATGGGGTCCTGACGTCCATTCTGAGGCCCTATGAAGAAGGACAGGCAACATGTGCACCTATGGTCGTAATCAGAAATGTTGGTGGTCCTGGTCCATGTTTGTCCTGTTCCGGGATCGAGTCAGCTCTATTCATGGCAATGTCCAGCAGGTGACAAGGAGATCCTTATTTGAAGTTCCCATAGGTTTCAAATGAATCCAGATAACTCTGAGCCAATGCATAGCAGAATGTGTACTGTTCCTGCAGAGATAGAAATGGACATTGGCACAAATGTAAATATGTCATATAAGCCCACAGATACTTTGAAGTAGAACTATGGTCTCCCATTAAGAATATGTGCTGCAGCACTTAAATATAAGAACATCTGCATCTACAATTTTCTCTTAGTCCCCTCACAAATACCTGTTGGTCCTGCCAGTAAAGTCCACCCATTGCAGCTTCCTGTGATGGGGTGGCAATGATGCTGCACTGCTCCTGCATTCAGAGCAGTTGTCACCCTCATGTAGGATATGCCTGCTTGCACTACAATGGGATGTGATGATGTTACAAGGGATGCGGCTATCAGCATTGTCACTGCTGATTCTCAAGCATGTAGCTTTTGAATCATCACCTGACCACACATAGCCCCACCCACTGGTTTCTGAATGGACAGCTCTGCCGCTGTTGCTTAAACCCTCCCACTGTGAGCTGCAGTGTCTGTCAGGGGGAGCATATAAGACACAAATGAAGGAAGATTTGGCTCAGTCATGGAAGGTAGAGGACATTTGTTTGTTTAATTTATGAGACTTGTGCATCACATAGTAACTGGAATTGGTTCTTGTTTAAACTGGGGCCTTTAGATGAATTTTATAGGAGAACCCTGAAGTGTTTGGGTCAATTTTATTTTATAATTGTTTTAGGTTATTAGGCCTTTAAAATGATGAACTGATCTTTTATATTGTATTTTACATATAGTATTTATATACTGTATGTATATATATATATATAAACAAAATCGTACATTAAAACAGAGATGTACAAATCCCAGAAGCTCCGTGTGCTCCTTACAAATGACAGCTGCCTCCTAATTTTTTAATTTTTCTCTAGTGTAGTCTTGGAGCTCAAATGTATCGGTACATGTACTCGTACTTGTACCGAGTACTGTACTTGGTATCTGTGCAACCCTAATATACGTATATAGACTGTTTTACTATGTTATTATTATTATTATTATTATTTATATTATTGCCCTTTAAAGTGTATGCATGGCAAATTCTTTTTTGGGGTTGTGGATAGAGTAAGGATAGGTTGTATGTATTTTTTGCTATCCTTTTCCTGCTGGTGAGATTTCCCTTCACTACCTGTCCTGGAGACAATACAATATATTTAAAGGGAGGCAAATTCCCTTCTTAGTTGACACTGAAACAGGTGTCCCAATAGAAGATTTCCACACACCACCTTTTCTTTTGACAACTGTAACATTTGTGGTTTCCCATCATTTCCTGTCTTGGTATCAGTGGTTACCATGATATATAGAGATCAAACCCCCCAAAAGGGACACACACACCCAAAAAGACTAGGTAGGGCTCCTAATTCGTCCACCCTCCATCCAGGAAAAATGTTGGCTACATTAAAACAATTATAAATAAAATATACATTTTCCTGAAAAATCTGGCTATAAATATACAAAGATTATATATTTGTTTTCCTTTCAGTGACTCATAACAATGAATGTACATGCCCCTACGGTATACAGTATCATGTGGGCAGTGTGTATGTATATATCATACCACATTGGGGATGAACTGGTAGCGTCTCCTCCGTAGTGACCGCACAGCCTGCGATACATCCAAACAGCCATCACTGCGAATCTGGTCGCAGATTACGACTCCGGCGCAGAACAGACCTGACCGGCCGGCCCCGTCACTGTACAAACACAATGGATAGAGAGAATGAGATGTAAGTTTTCCACATTCTAACACATTTTTACTGTATTGTGAGGAAAAATAATAATATATAAATAATATTTTTTTTTAATAAAAGATAAAAATTGTATGTATTTATAATTTCAGGTCTAATTTTTTGGCCTTAAAGATCTTCAGGAAACAAATGTATTGTCGATCGGGAGCCGGTAGGACAGGCCCCACATGATCAAGAAATCCATGAAAGACAAATGCTGCACACTGTTGATTCTGGGCCCTACTATGGGTACAAACAACAACAAAAACACACGTGTTGTATCCCCATGCACATCAGGAGTAGGGATCTGGACCAAACTAGGTTGGAACTAGAGCTTCTCTGAACCCAGAAGGAGCACTTCTTGAACACCAAAGGAAGCTTCTTCCATTCCCCCCCAATTTCCCATTAATTCTCTCCCAGCAGCTTGACATAAGCAAAGAGTGGGATGCACTTACATAATTTAGGGGCATCCCAAGGCCAGGTGTCACCTGGTCTCTAGAACGGGTGACACTCCCCCGTGTCGACATCACGCTTGCGCGTGACATCACCTTGCGCGTGACATCACCTTGCGCGTGCATGACGACGTCATCGCGCATGCGCGGCCATCTGATTAACGCCTGCTTGGTGATGAACGCTGGCAGAGAGAGGAGGGGACATTCACCTGGTGGGATGGGGTATGCCGCTGGGTCCCCTCCTCTCTCCTGCCACTGTCAGGCTCGACTTTTTAGAGCGGGTGACACCAAAATGACTGTCAGTCACTGGTGTCACCAGTGCAATGCTGTCACCTGGGTGCGGGTTGCACCCCCCTTGTGACGCCACTGACATCATTGACCTTATATGGTTACATGCCTATAATTGGTAACTGGCATAGACCTAATACGGCTATGTGGCCATATAAGGTAAATGATGTCAGCATAAGCATCCTGCCCCTTTTTAAAAATGCGGGGAATGCCTGGCCTGCAGCTGATTGGGTGGAAGTTTACATCACACTGCCTTGTGAAGAGGAGCTCAGGTGCAGACCAGATTCGATTCAAACCTGAGTCCACCCCTAGAGTAGGAAAATTTATTTTGGGTTGGGTTTATTTTTGGGTTGGTTCATATGGTACTGCTTCATGGTAATGGCAAGAAATAAACAGCTAAAGTTTAAAGATTCTTTTTTTTTACTATTTTGGGCCAGTTTTCCTTTATCAGGAGATTTCTATTAGCATTTATGTCCAAATGATGGCCCCACTTGCCCTGAACCAAACAAGATATAATTCACCTAGATACACTAAGCAGTTTTTTTAACAGTTTTACTAACACATGGCAATGTTGCCAAACTGGCTTCAGGCATTAAGGTCTGTTACTCTTTGTCATTAACCAGTTGACATCCGCGGTGTTAAACCCCCTTCCCATCCAGGCCATTTTTCAGTATTCAGCGCTGCGGTACTTTGACTAGTTAAACATGTCTGCTTTGTTCATCTCCGTTACAAAGATCAGTGGTTCTCGGCATTCGTGAGGCCAGGACCTGGTAAATTCCTCCAAAACCTTCCATGCCCCAAGAGTTAAAAAAAGGTTGTCCTTGACACCGTGGGCCCACTGGAAGTCGGTTAGATGAGGCTGGGCATCATTCAACCCAAAAGATGACCTGTAGTGGACAGCACTACTGAGGAGGTGAGTTCAATGGGTCATTGATCAGTTGTATGCAATCTGCAACTGAACTACATTTTAGGAAGCCGGCGGAAGGATACTTAACTGCACAGCAGCCCAAACAAAAATATGAGGAGATAAAAATCAATCGAATATCAGAAACTTCCCTGTCTGGCCGATTTCAGCCACTCGCCAAAGGAAATGCTCTGCTTACCAGCAGGTGACCATGATGTGGCTGCCTGATGATCGCTTTTGGCACTTTTCTGCTTCTTCAACCAGGCTGATGAGGGCTGCCGGATTCTCTGGAAGAGATCGGTCCAGTGGCCACGAATCCAGCTGGAGCAGTCTCACCTCGAGGCTGTCCTCAGAGGGCTAGAAAACAACATAATTGACCATAAAATAAGTAAATCAGTCTTTGTGTGTAATGGATTGTAGACAAACTAGCTCGCTGGCTCCCTCTATTGGTCCCCAGTTCTTCTCACCCCTTTACTCCTCCTCAGGTTGAGCGTTGAGGCTGTGTATCCATTTCCTGGATTCCTTTCCGTTGTTCTGACTTTGAAGGCACCATAAGTCGTCTCTCCTTTCTCTGGCCAGAACCTGAGACCGTTCTACATGAAGTAAAATGGTTAAAAACATTATTTCAACTTTATTCTTAAAATCCTCTACGTGAACAGTTTTACCCACCAATTTAGAATGACAATAAGCCAGTCGTGACATTCACACTGCATAGCCTGAAGGGTGACACCACTGATTCCTGCAGTGCGACCTGCTCGTCCATTGCACTGTGAAAGAGCATGACTACCATGCTGAAGCCTTCTTTGTAATTCCGTTTGGCTGCAAGACCCTTCTAGATCTGAATTTTATTATATATATATTATCAAGTACAGTACTCGGTACAAGTACGAGTACATGTACCGATACTTTTGAGCTCCAAGACTAGACTAGAGAAAAATTCAAAAATTAGGAGGCAGCATTTCTGTGACAGCAGCTGTAGTTAGGCTCTGTTCACACCTAGGCGTATCGAATAACGCGCATTTCCGGGGGCTAAGCGGCTGTATCTCAATGGAAACGCGCAACAAAAACGCCGCAAAGAAGCTCATGTACTTTTTCAGGCGTAGGCCGTTTTGTAGCGCGTTCAGACGGGCTGAAATACGGCAAGGTGTGAACCATACCCATAGAAAACAATGGGATTGTCATGTTTGAGCGTTTTGTAGAGCGTTCGTAGAGCGTTGAATGCGCTACAAAACGTACAGGTGTGAACCAGGCCTCAGTGACAGCTGAGACAGATTACAGCCCCACGGTCTCAGTGATCACACAGAACAGACGAAGAACGAACGTTCTTTGTCTGCTCTAGGGGCTCTATGATGAGCTCCTATGCCGTGGTCACGGGTCCCCCAGAGGAGCGGGGGACCCTGAAAACCACGGGGGGGGGGGGGGGGGGGGCCCGGAC
>NW_017307500.1:172077-172322 GCF_000935625.1 Nanorana parkeri
CACGATCGGTGCTGCTCGGTTTCATACAAGTGATCTGATTAGATCACTTGTATGAAAATGAGCAGCAGCTCCCACTGTACATTTAGCTGTGCTTGTCCGGAGGAGGGCTAAATGTACAAAAAAACTACTCGCCCGGAGCACAAAACTGCATGTCCCGGGCGTTGGGTGATAGGTATTCGCTCCATAAGACGCACACACATTTTCCCCGCCTTTTGGGGGGGGGGGGGGCGGGGGGGGGGGGTTTT
>NW_017307500.1:172349-174751 GCF_000935625.1 Nanorana parkeri
CGATCGGACGCGTGGCAAAACATTGCCTGCTTTCCGGTCCATTGCGAATGTAAAAAAAATAGAGCATGCAGCATTTTTTTGTGTTCGCAGTGGAACGGAATACAAACAATGTTTTGCCACGCATCCAATCACACCGCGGGTGGGGGGGGGGGGGGGGGGGCGGGGGAGTGCGTCTTATGGAGCGAAAAATACGCTACATATATTAATAATGCAACAGGCAGAGTGGGAACACCCCTGCTTTAGTAGGCGGAGTGAGTTGCCAATGTGCAGAGTCAAGAGCTATAACACACATAGCCCACTAAACTCTACTTATCACCAGTTCTGGATAGAATTAAGAAGGGATAGATGCTCATATTTATTGCTCTTGAAAGGAAAACATTGATCACATAGTTTAGTAACAATTAAATATATATACTAATGTTAGGTTCTTTATACAATAACATGCTCACTTGCTGGAATGACTGCAGATTTATGTTGTTAGGCAGAGGCAATTATATGATAAAGAGTAGATACATTTATATAGTCTTATAGATACAATCGGCCCTTTGAGGTCAACCATACTGCTGATGTGGCCCACAATGAAATTGAGTTTGACAACCCTGCTCTAAAGCCTTGTTGGGTTGATTTCCTCTTATTTCCTCTCAAAGGTTCAAAGATTTCCCCATGCAACTAAAAACAAAAGCTTGTGCACCTCTAATTTAAATATCACCGTTGGATAGGTTGACACTTGGAGCAAACATATTAGCTCCAAAAACTCTACATATTTACTTCAGATATTAAAGTACCTAGAGACCCGGGCAACTCTGTTGGTTAGTGAAGCCACCCATTAAAGTGACTGGCTACTAGAGAAGGAGCAAGAGTCGGGAGTGGGTAGGGCTGAGCTCACAGTAAGGGTGCCCACACACCTTACGATAATCGTACGATAATCACGGGAAATCCCGCGATCGTACGATTATCGTAAGGTGTGTGTAAGCCGTGCGACCTCTACTACTGTAAGATTGCACGACTTTTAACTTACGAACATGTTCGAAAACCCGCCGAGTATCGTACGATGTTCGGCGGGTGTGTAGCATGTTCGTAAGATAAAAGACGGACGGGCCGGTGTGCGCAAGCGCACACTGCCCGTTCGGCATTGCGGTCATCGGAACGAAGCCCGCCCCTCAGGGGGGGCGCAGCTTGCGATCATCGCAAGTATGATCTGCCTGTCCAAGATGGGCAGATGGTACGTTTTTTTAAGCACCTTACAACCATCGTAAGACAAAAGTCGTGCGATGGTTGTAAGGTGTGTGCCCAGCATAAAGCTGGTTGCTGTTTTCAGTACAGAGGTTCATTCCTTTCTGGGGCACCCAGGTTTTCTACATGAGCAGTGCCAGATCCAGTATTTTAACTAAGTGGCACTGTGCAATGTGATGGGGAAGGTGTGTTAGAAATGGTATTGTTGCTGACCTTCTGTAGGTCCTGCGCTCTCTGCATCATCACCACCGCCGTACACCTGTAGTCCCAGGCCAACGCCCAGAAATCTGCCAGTGTATGCTTCATGGGCAGTTGGGTGACGATCAAGGCATCATCCTGGCTGTTGGACTGAAACAAAAAGGTATTTGTTAATACTTTTGCACACTTCCATTGTTGTGTGGCTGTTTACAGAACATAGACACATACAGGACCAACAGCCCCAGGACAAAAAATAATAATATACAAAATAAAAAATAAATGAAAGAAACAAAGCTATATTACACATATTTTTGTCAGTTGCCGGAGATGCACAAGTGTTGCAGCATTTTTATTTAATTTCATTTATGTTTTTTCACTTAACTTTATTGCTATTACACAGGAGCTAACAAGCCCCTGTGTGATAGCATTTGGAGGTGGCAGGTTCTCTTTATTGAACCTGTCACCTCCAATACAGGAGTTCTAGCATAGCACTGTGCTGCGAGTGCTGCTCTGCCCTCTCACTGTTTACATGGAACAGAGCGGAAAACAGACGTTCTCTGCTCTGCTCCCCATCCTGAAGAGAGGATCTCCGGCCTGCAGGGAGAGAGGTAGGTGCAGGAGGTGGGCACAGGGCGGGATCATAGGACGGACCTGCAGTCTCATTCTCCTTACAAGTGATCTTAGTGACATCGCCAAGATCACTTGTAAACGAACAAGCGGCCTCCCCACTCCACATTTAGCCCTGCTTGCCGAAAGCAGGGCTGAATGTAGAAAACAACCACCCGCCCTGCACCTGAAACTGCATGTCCCGGGCGTCGGGGGATTCCACACCCCTGCCGCCTCTCTGCTCCCTGCCGCCCCGATGCCGGGTCTTGTGGCCTTCTGGCAAATCCGGCCCTGCTGGTTAGAAGATACCAGGTACAGATGGAGGTGTATGACAATTTTCAGGGCATGAACTCCTTATATATATA
>NW_017307500.1:174780-221488 GCF_000935625.1 Nanorana parkeri
ATATATATATATATACATATACACACTGTATGTTCTGTGTTCTGGTTAAGTGCACTTTACATGGTTCCATTGCTATTTTATTGAATAAGCCCAACGGTTCTTCTGTAACAAAATTCAACATGGATTGAAGGTTAGCCTTACATTAACAAATACGCCGTTGATGTAGCCCGGTGCTCCATATCTAGTGAGTGAGGAGAAGAGAATGGGACGCCAGTGATCACCTGGGGGAATAAAGATAAAACACGAGAGGATATTACTGTGTGTGCACCCAATACCAGACTTAGACCTCTTCAGCTGCTCTACAACCAGTCCAGCCTCGGCTTTACTTGTAGTTCTGACTGATGTGACAAGTCACATGTGGCAGACTGTAGATGCTGAAGTCTGAGTGGTGGCCCCAGGACGTGCCATCTGCCATCCATTAACTTTTCTAATTAGTTGGCCATAGGCTTCAGATCTGGAGCGCCACATGCACAACCAAGGCATGCACCCCTTGTGCCTTGGCTTAATGATGTTACCGATAAATGGCACCGAAATGGATTTCAAGGATGGCTTCTTAATCATAAAAGTACCATTTCTAAATTTTAAAAAATCTATATTGCCGCATGTAAAAAATGTATCCCTGCAGACAAATGTACCGATAGGTTTAGCATTAGGTCAGGCATTACCTGGCAGGATATCGGTGGTGTGATTCTTGGTCTGGTTTTCTAGCTTCTTCCCCTCTTTACATGGATAGATCTGATATAATTGTGTGATTTTCTCCAGGGCCTGAAAAAGAAGAGACTCTCCAGTTCAGACTCTAAATAGACAGATTTATACTCTCCCCACAATGCATTCACCCCTTATATTGGTGATTGGCACGGTGACAATGCATTTCACAAGATTTGCTTCCTCAGGAGGGAGAGGGACCAACCCAAAGACCCACAATAAGCTTTTTTTAAATCTGTTTACAAGGTATTTCTTTTTTTCGGGTGATGCCATCAAATAAAATATTTCTGAGGGATTGGGGTGTGGTGGCCCTGGCCAGAAGTACCAACAACAACAGGGCATATGGCAGATTTATAGTTAATACTTTATATTAGGGATGCACCGATACCAAGTACCATACTCGGTACAAGTACAGATACTTTTCGAGCTCCAAGATCAGACTAGAGAAAAATTCAAAAGTTAGGAGTCCGCTGTCATTTGTAAGGAGCACACAGAGCTTCTGGGATTTGTACATCTCTGTTTTAATGTATGGTTTTGCTTTTATAAATATAAATAAAAGAATGCACAGATACCAGTTTTGCGAGTACGAGTACTGGTGCTTGCCGAGTACTTACAAGTACGAGTAATGATACATTTTTGTTTATTGTCATGTAATGAGTTTTTCTAAAACAATGCAGACTAATGATTTCAGGACAGTGGTGGAGCGCCAGAGCCCGGTCCCAGCTGCAACAGCTGCAACCCTGGTAGTTCCCATGAAAATGCCAAGTATCTGCACTGGTACTCGAAAAGTATCTGTGCATCCCTACTTTATGTGATAACACTTTAGATTTCTAATCGTATCACTTGAATAAGACCGTTAAAAAAAACAGATAATTTATAGAAATAGAAAATGTAGTCAGCATTTATATAATTAATACAATTAAATGTTTAATTCAGAATACAGCATCCTTAAAGCAAAACTCCAGCTCCAGTCCCCCCTTCCCCTCCGCCAACCCACTCCCTGAGGTCTCCCCATTTTTATTGCTGCAGTCTGATGACATCACAGGTACATCCTGTGCCACCTAATGCAGTAGCACTCCGACCCCAGGCTGTAAAGTATTGCCACCCCAGGGGGTGGATCCATGACACTGTGGGTTACAAGAAGTTGGTTGAATGACGTTAGCTGGTATTCAATACAAACTACTGTCAGCATCTAGTGGCGGAGAAGTACTGTATGGTACAGCTCCAGGTAGAAGGTATTTAACCAAGTGGGGAGACTTTTCCTCACTTTCCAGTCTGTCTGACATTCATTAAATAAACAGGAGGTGAGAGGAAATGGCCTATACTGTGATAAGGCAGCAATGAGCACCTGAAAATGTTCTGAACTTTTCTCACTCTATCCAAATTTAAATACGTTTTTGCTGGAGTTGGGCTTTAAATCTGACCTCCGGCCTTACTTTTAGTCTTGCACAGTTGTACCGACTCCTCTCCTGGACTTAAATTGCTTACATTCTTCAGGCTTCAGCAAAGTAAATGTGAAGAAAACAGAAAAAGAAATAAAGCCAAATACATCTTTACCTGGAATTCCTTGTCAAACCCATTCCTGTGCGTTGTTGGGTTTTCTACATACATACAACATGCATGCTTCTGAATCTCCACTACGGGGACACTAGTGGACCCACACAGAAGAGTTTCCAGCAAGACGTCATAGAGGAAGATGTACTGCTCCTGAAAGATGGAGGGTCACATGAAATGGAGGTCAGTATCTCATGTCTGATGTCATAGAGTACGGCTAATAAGATATTTACTGATCTACTGAATGCCAAAAATAAAGTGAGTCCGCTGGAATCATGTTGCTGCTTATTTCAGGAAGCACAGATATGATTTTATGTGCTTTTATAAAACACGGACTGTGATGCCTTAAAGTATCATTAAATCCCCACAGTATAATGCAGTTTTCCCTATAGCTCCATGTTACTACTATAAATAATCATCAAACACTTTATCAGTATTTTGCCCCAAAGACTTATATTTGCCTACTCAAGATTTGTACAGTCAGTTCTATTCTTGTGGCACTTTCCAAAACTGCTATATGTCCTCATGCCCAGCCCATAATGAGCATGTATGCTCAATCTAATATCATTAAGAGGCCTCCTGCATCAGGACTACATGCCCCATGATTCCTTGCACCCAGCTAATAATGTGTATGCATGCCCGCTCTAATCGCATCAGGTGGCTCCGTGTCAGGACTGCATGCCCCATGATTCCTCATGCCCAGACCATAATCCCTGCTCTAATAGCGTCAAGTGACCTCCATTATCAGGACTACATGCAGGCCCGGATTCCCCACAAGGCCACCGAGGCCCGGCCTTGGGGCGGCAGGGCGTAGAGGGGCGGCAGCGGTGTCCTTGTGAGGAAGTTGCGGGCTCCGGGCGGTAAGTTGCCCTCTTTATATTTAGACCTGCTTTGCACAAGCAGGACTAAATGTAGAGTGAGGGAAGCCGATTGTTCGTTTACATGTGATCTCAGCGATGTCACCGAGATCACATGTAAAAAGTCTGCAGCCTCCTCCCCTCCCCCCTGCACTTACCTCCCTCCTCTGGTTCCGTCCTCCGGGCGTATTGCGGAACCTGACCTTGGGGCGCCAGGGAGATTAAATCCGGCCCTGACTACATACCCCATGATTCCTCATGTCCAAGCTATAATGTGCATGTGTGCCCTCTCTAATAGCATCATGGGACCTCCTGCATCAGAACTACATGCCCCATGATTTCTCACACCCAACCCATAATGTGTATGCACGCACACTCTAATAGCATCAGGTGACCCCCTGTATCAGAACTACATGCTCCATAATTCCTCACACCCAACCCATAATATGTAT
This sequence comes from Nanorana parkeri, assembly GCF_000935625.1. NCBI lineage: Eukaryota > Metazoa > Chordata > Amphibia > Anura > Dicroglossidae > Nanorana > Nanorana parkeri. Next base: position 178,349 of record NW_017307500.1, read on the forward strand.
GCATGCACACTCTAAAAGCACCAGGTGACCTCCTTCATCAGTACTACATGCCCCATGATTCCTCATGTGCAGCCTATAATGTACTTGTGTGCCCTCTCTAATAGCATTATGTGACCTCCTGCATCAGAACTACATGCCCCATGATTGCTCACACCCAGCCCATATTGCACGTGATCCCATAATGCGCACATTTGCCTGCTCTAATAGAGCTTCATCTGGTCCCTCCTCCCAAACCTTTGTAGTCCTGGCTGGCAGCATGCATGGCAGGGTGGCTATGGTGGGACTCCAGGGAGATATCAGGGTCATAAATTATGTTGCAAAATTGTGCTGCAAAGACAAAAAGACCACCAACATGTCCATGAGGTACGGTGCTACATATATACAATTTGTTAATGAGTGGTAAATACTTCTTTAATCTTTCTGGGATGATAGTATTGGCAGAGAATACCCTTTTCTATTGGGTAAACTATTGTTGGCCAAAAGAATTGTTGACAAAGGGTAAGGAATATTGTGAGGAATATACTTTAGAGATATACCAACAGTTGGCGACATTGAGTATGAGGGGATAGAGAAGAACAGTGAGACCAGAACCCACCTTTTCCTGCACCATCTTCACCCGCTTCTTCCGTAACTCTAAGACACAATTATACACATTCACCTTCTTCACCGCATGTGCCCTCTTCAGGAGAATGTCCAGTGCCAAGAATGTGCCTGTCCTGCCAATCCCAGCACTGCAAACAAGGTGTGTGAATGACATGTATTGATAAAGCGGATCAGTGATAATCTTGTCATCAATTCAAGAATTGTTAATAATATTACAATGTGCTTATGGTACATGTTGTCCTCCTCTCTGTGCAGTCTGCAGGTCACCACACAATGCCTTCCCTGGGTTCTCACCATTGCTGGACATATGCAAACATTGACTCTCTCCGGGTCTCCCTGTCCTTTCCCCAGTCCTCCTTGTAATGTACTGTAGTCATTTGTTTTCCAAATAACAAGGGATAAGACTGAATACACTTAGAAACATGATCACTCAAAAGATGCTGGGTCCATTTGTGGGGTCTCCAGGTAGCCCTAAAAGTAATTGATGACTATATCCGCCAGTCCCAGCAATCAACAGCAATGCTGTGCAGGCAGACCGGGTCACAAATTCTGCAGAACGGGTCACAAAAGTTTGAACCTTAAATTAAGAAATTAAGAGTCTTTATTATTTATTTGGTGGTCACTGGGGCAGGAAAGCAAAGACAGCAATATAAACCTATTTAAAGTGATCTTGAGAGGAAAAAAATGGCCAACATTTTCTAACTGCAAAAGAAGACAGTAAATCCTCACCACCTCTGCTGCCTGTGTAGCCCAACAGCACTCTGCTGGAGAGAAATCTTGTTTTGAAGTCAGCTGAGAAACCACAAGTTTCAGGAATGTTGATCTACATCATCCTCTTGGGTCCCCCGTTGTCCTTAGTGGACAACCTCCACATTACTAAAGGACGCCGTGTTCACCTGGATGTCGGAAAAAGTAACCAGGGAGAGCAGCAGGGGTCCAGACCTCAGAGGATGATTTTCGGCAGCGTAGGCATCAGGAGAGGTAAGCATTTTACTTATGCTTTTGCAGGTAGACTTTTTTTTTTCTCTTGACAGGGTCACTTTAAGCATATTGATTGGAGTTATATAAATTCTTCTGTAGACACAATACCCAGTATGTTTCTTTGCACATACAATATCTGTTCATGTTATATGAGTTAGAGCCGTGTCACACAACAGACTGATTACCTGGTTTCATGGCGTTGCTCTCTGCGTGTAGGCCAGCAAAATGTTGCTCATATTTGACAGCAATCAGTGAGGGAGCAAATCCTTAAATTAAAGGAGAACTATGACATGAGGTATTTCCACTCACCTCATAGTTCTAAGCCAACCTGTGACAATGAGACTGTCACAGGTCGGCTCAGTAGATCGGGAGGTGAGCGAACACATACCGGGTTCCCTCACCTCTCGATCTGCCGGCTCTCTGCCGTGACAGGGGGAGGGGCTGTATTCCCCTCTCCCCGCTCCGATCTGCCAGCGCTGACTGGCGGAACAGACGGGGGAGGGGGCGGGTACAGCTGGCTCTGCCTCTAGATAGGCAGAGCCAGCTGTCACTCACGCAGCTGGGCGGATCCCGTCATCTAAGTCGGGATCCACTCCAGGTGCGGCGTCTCAGTATACCACGAGCTGTAGCTCGCGGTATACTGAGCTTAGGGTAACGGGAGGACGCTAGTTTGTGTCCTCCCGTTACCCCAAGGAGAACTATGGGGAAAAACACTGACCCCATAGTTCTCCTTTAAAGGTTCTTCTGGGTGATATTGTGTGATACCGGCCTTACAATAACCTATCTTACCTAATTAGAAGTAAATAATCTTAACTAATATTTTATAGACTGTACGTGTTATAAGATTCTCTGTATTACAAAGTTTGTTATAAATTTATAGTGGTCTGGTGATAATACGCAAATGCATAATAAATGTACAGATTATTGACTGTAAAAGATGTTCAGGACCTTGCTGATAAGTTTTAATTGGTTTTGTTGAGGGGATTTAATTGAGTTCAATAGCACCAAATAAAGTACTGTGCAAATCGGACCACCTGGTGGGACAAGTCAAGGAGAGGTTGTGTTAGGATGTCATCACAAGACAAAGTTGTGCTCCAATCTGCAAGCAGGGGACTATTGTGATTGCCAGCTATTTGTGTGTGCACGCACATTTACATAAACATGTTCATTCACACAGGCAAGCTGATCATGCGCACAGACGTGCATTCCCAATTCCTGCATTGGTGCCAGAAGGCCTATTTAGGGATTAAAGCTGAACTAAATGGATGGTCTTCAACTATTACCCTGTGACCTAAACCCGATACTGTTGTTAGCCCATATGTTGCTGACCTGGCTTTCCTTTAGACCTGCTTCTACTCTTCCTGATGTGACTACACTCCAGCCTTCTGCATTGCTCCTGTGTTCCTAGCAGCTGCTGATCAATCTACATCTTGTCTCCTGCAGTGACTACTTCTGCAGCCCCACTCTTCACCCATCCTCGTCATCTGACTTCAAGAGCACCTTGCAACCAAGCCACCTCCAGAGCCTTCTGCTGGAAGAACGCATCTGCAGAGTGGACATACGTGCCACTCTGTGCCCTCACATTCCCTGTCCACCATTCTAGGGGTAGTAGTCAGGGCAATTTCCATGGGGGCCTTACAGCCTGACCCTGGACTGATATCTGGTTTGATGGGGTAAGAATAAAAGTGGAAAACAGCACACCCAGCCATCACTGAGACTTAAAGCTGCATTATTATAGCAGCTTAAGTATAGAGGTTCAGATTCTTACAAATGCAAGACCCAGCTCTTGGGAAGGTCCACACTAGAAAAAATGCATTGAGTGCCATAAGGGTTTTGTGTTATGTGATTGGGGACACATGCTTTAAATGGAGAGAATGCATTGCATATTTTACACTGTCTGGTGCTGGGTGTGGTATCCAACTGTATACATTTTTGTATGTTTTTTACTTGTTTTTTCCCTACCTGCATGATAGTCATTTTATGAGGGGAAAGTTTGTCATTTACAACAAGTTTTGGTTGTAAACATGCAGAAAACGTAACAAATTTGAATTAATTGGATATTTTGTTGTTGTTTATTTTTCTGCAAGTTTTGTACATGTTTAATTGACACTTTTTATATTATCTTAGTGTGAGATGTATAAGAGGGGTCACATTGTTTATGTTACAATGTTGCAGACTGATCACTGGGAGAGAGGAGACTGAGGAAATGCTTTCTCTTGCCTGTAGCATCTTAGGCTGGGCACGGGCAGTGTGCGCTTGCGCACACCGGCCCGTATGGCTGTTATCGTACGGACCCGCCAAACGTCGTACGATGCTCGGCGGGTTTTCGAACATGTCCGTAAGTTCAAAGTCGCGCGACCTTACAGTAGTAGAAGTCGCACGGCTTCCACACACCTTACGATAATCGTACGATCGCGGGATTTCCCGCGATTATCGTACGATTATCGTAAGGTGTGTGGGGACCTTAAGTCTAGGCAAAGTCACTGAATAGAGTTTAAGGACAGCTTTGTAATGCTAAAAGGTGGAAATTTTCTGAAAAATGATACTGTTTCTGTATATCGTGACCCGTTAGGAATTTATTCATGCAGACTTGAGTTTTTGAATGATCCACTTCAAGACAGAACAATGAGATTAGAGGCTTCCTTTACCTGCAGTGTACAATTATAGGTCCCGACCCTGGTGGGTTACACTTATTCATGATTTCTACAAGCTGCACCATGTCTGATGCTTTCTTTGGCACTCCATGGTCCGGCCATCGAAGGTAATGGATCTGCTCCACCATCATCTGCACTGTGGACTGCACCTGAAACCAGAAAACATGCATCAGAGTGACCATGTGTGCAGAGCCCTACATGTATTTATTCCAAACATCAAAGATAGTTTACTTTTTCAGGGAAGGAGTTTTGAAATACATGCCCGGATAAGTGAAAATGGGCTTCAGAATTTGAATACAGGTTTGAGGCTGTAAATTTTTTACTAAACCAAACCTCACCTAGTTCATCTTTTGGTTATTGAAAACCTTAAACCATGGCTAGATTGGGAATATCTTCAAGAACTGAGCTGGACCTCTCCCCTCTAACAGAGTTTATTACCGGTTGATCCTGCCAGTAGACACCTTACCGCTCAAGGAATAGTCAGCCCGCAGTGCAATGAACATATGTAGTCGTTTTTTGCTTTATTGGAAGTACATTATGAAGCAGGTAAAAAGTTGATAACTACCACAAACCTCCTTAAGCAATATTCACATGTTACTGGGAGACCACTGATATTATTTGTGCACATTAGATAAAACAAAAGGTGAAAAATACAGAAGTCTAAATTCTCATACGGATATTTTACCTTCTTGAGACTGAAGCTCCGAATGGTAAATGCACCCGTCTGAACAATTTTCTGGACAGAAACTGTGATGTCACCATAGGTCTGACTCTGTTCTGGCCAATATTGCTCACACTTTACCTGAAAAGATTCAATGTGTACAAAAAAGAGAAGCTGGGTCATTTGTAGGTGAAATTTCACCTTCACTGTCCATTATCTGAGCTCCACAGTCCACCATTTCCTCTTCACTGTCCTCCATCTCCCTTTACTGTCCACCATCTGCCATTCACTGCTCACCATGTGGCTTTTACTGTCTGCCCTCACACCTTCACTTACAACATCTCCCCTTCACTGATCATCATCTCCCGGACACTGTCCATCATATCTTCTTCCCTGTCTTCCATCTCACCTTTACTATCCTTTGCCTCAAATGTACTGTCCAATATCTGCCTTTCACTGCCCTCCATCTCCTCTTTACAGTCCACTATCTTCCCTATACGATCGTCCATCTCACCTTCATGTCTACCATTTCCCTTTCACTGACCCCCATTTCAGTGTTCTCTATCCCCCCCCTCAATGTCTTCCATTCAGTGTTCTCCATCGCACCTTCCTTGTCCTCCTTATCACTTTTACTCTCCTTCACCTGTCCTTTATTGTCCACCCTATTTACTGTCTTCCATCTCACCTTTACTGTCCACCGCCTTGCCTTTACAATCTGTTTTCTCACCTCTCTGTCCACATCTCCTCTTCATAGTTCATCATCTCCACTTCGGTGTGTCCGCCTTCACTGTCCTCCATCTTACCCTTCATTGTCCATCATTTCCTCTTTATTGACCACCATTTCCACTACACCTTTCTCCATCTCCTCTTTATTGTCCTCTATCTCACCTTCAATGTCTTCCATCTCATCTTCCTTGTCCTCTATCCAACTTGCTTGTCCACTCACTTTCACTGTCCATCATCTCACCTTTACTGTCTAACATTTCCACTTCACTGTCCTGAATCCCCCTTCCCTGTCCTCCATCTCACCTTCACTGTTCCCCTCTTCCCCTTGACTGTCTTACATTGCCCCTTTACTGTCCATTATCTCCCCTTCACTGTCCTCCATCTCACTTTGTTTTGTTCCTCCAGCCCAGTCAGCATCACAATAACAGAACAGTTCTCTTGCCACACCATGCTCCAGAAGTCAGACAAGGTCTCTGGGATGGGGCCTGAAACAGGAGAAAATTAATTATGAAATCAGTGGAAGTAGAACACGCAGGAATCTTGAAGGGAAGTGTTCCAATGACTGTAAGTAATCAATTGCTGTATGGAATATGAGCTACAGTATATATGTTTGATGATGCTTTTAACAGCTCACTTTACTCACCTTGGGTTGCTATGTAGAATTTTGGTGCCTTGTAACCCTAGAAGACAGCACAATATATTCATATTTTTATAGGTGTATGGTCAAGTTAGCAGTAGTCACATTCAGCACGACTTGTTCTGTGATGTTGAAGAGGCTGCACAGCTTATCCCAACCACTTTTTTCAGTTCTAATTAGTTTCAGGGATATTACCCAGCATCTCAGGCAAAGCTTTCTACTTACATCAATATAGGAGGCATTTATATAATCTGATCTGGAGTGATTGGACCTCAACACCACACGAGAATCATCATCTGCAGAACAAAGGGAAAGTTTGATTAACCAGGTGCATGTGGCTAAATGTATGTAGATATCAAAAAGAAAGAAAAATGAAAATTAGAACCTAACCAAAGCGTTAGACAGCAATGTGGACGCTCAACAGCATTGTTAGTTCTTGGAGAGGATATCTTTGATTCTTACACTTTTATGTTTCATACATCAACAATCTTCTCTAGACCTTCTCTACCCACACCGATCACCAATAACATTATGACCACTGAGAAGTGAAGTAAATAGCATTGATTATATTGTTACAATGGCACCTGGAAGTGGGTGGAATACATTATGCAGCAAGTGAACATTTTATCCCCGAAGTTGATAAGTTGAAAGCAAGCTTAAGGATTTGAGCGACTTTGACAACGGTCAAATTGTGATAGCCAGGTGGCTGGGTCAGAGCAACTCCAAAACTACAACTCTTATGGGATGTTCCCGGCCTGCAGTTGTCAGGACCTACCAAAAGTGGTCCAAGAAAGGAAACCCGGTGAACTGGTGACAGGGTTATTGGTGGCCAAGGCTCAATGATGCGCACAGGGAGAGAAGGCTGGCCCATGTAGCCCAATCCAATAGAAGAGAGATTGTAGCTCAAATTGCTGAAAAAGTTATTGCTGCTTCCAACAGAAAAGTGTTAGCGGTAAATCTTCCAATGGGGATACTTCTACTGGTGATAATTGTCAAATCTGGGATATGCCCTAATTTTGGATAGGCTTTCCCTTAATTTTCTTTTCTCTTTTTAAGACAGGAAGTAAAGGGAAAAAAATTAAAAGAAAAAAAAAATGTGGCAGACGTTTTAACCCATCACCACAAATATACTTAGCTGGTCCTCCACTTCAACTACATACAATTTTTTCTTGAATAAAATATGGAGGATCAGATATTCTAGGCATTCTTGCACAATGGGTACTGTGGTTATTGGTTTACAGTTGTGTAAGCAATGTAGGGTTTTTTCCGTGGTTAGCATATAAAACAATCAGCACATGGAGTTGCTTTTTATTAGCAAAGATGTGTATTATATGAGTATAAAAGAACATTATTTACTTCAGTACTTACATGGCAGAACCTTCTTGTAGCGATTCTTAGCTTGGTTTTCCTGGGATAGGGCCACAGTGCAGGGGTACATCCAGCCGCCTGGAAGTTCCTACATAGAGATAAAAAGTGGTACAGGTTGTAGTTAGTTACATTTAAAGTGACACTAAACTCAGGAGTTAAATCTTAAAAATGCATTTATGTACCATAACTATGAACAACAATGTATCTTATTTGTGTATCACTCGGCTGTAGATCCTCAAATCATCTCTGAATTGGTTCTGACACCGTCCTTCCTTGTGGAGGGGGGCTACGTCTGTTCCCCATGGTCCCTGTGTGTGTTGTAAAGTAGTCACCGCTCCAAGCTCACTCACGGGATGGACTAAAATCTTAATACAAATTATCTAACTAAACATAAGATTATAGTCCATCATAGAGCCAAGCGGATAGCTCCAAGTCCAGTTGAATGTGACTAACTACCACTAGCTAAACCATGACCTGGGCAAATGAGAATCTTCACAGACTATGATTAAAGTGGCTCTACTCTAAAAAAAAATGAATACAGCTGTTCTCTCCCTCTAGATCACATGTGTCAAACTCAAGGCCCAGGGGCCGAATCCGGCCCACCAGGCCATTCCCTAGACTTCTACTTTCAGATCTGGGTATTAAGTTATTACTAAAACCAGTGATAATCGAATGCAGAGGCAATTATGATAAAGATTAGATACATTTATATAGTCTTACAGGCCCTTTGAGGGCAACCATAATGTTGATGCGGCCCACAATTAAATTGAGTTTGACAGCCCTGGTCTATATCCGCTCTTTCCTATTTCTTTTCCTCTTCTTTACTCATGTGCATTACACCTCTTGCTTCACATTTGGACACTCTCTAAGACTTTATCAATTTTTACATTCTATGAACAAGGCTGAAACGTTCCTGGCCTGTTGGTCACCACTTGAATTGCCCAAACATGGAGTTTTAATGGTATTCAGGTATACTTTTATATATTTTGTCTCCATTATCAGTGTTGACATCCTTACTATAATGTTTAACTGCTGTTCCCACATTATCTCTATTACCTTGTGAACCTCCTACTGTGCCGAAGATGTTTATTTTACCTTGCACCAAGATTTGCATCCTTATATTGCTATAATACCCTGAATTATAATACCAATATATATGTTAAAAAATGAATATAGCTTTATTTTAACATTTACAGGTCTATTCACTAAAGGGTGAAGAGTTTGGAGAAGGCAGGAGAAGTGAACAATCTAGGACAACATCGCTGATTTGGAAAAAGTCTCCAATTCAGCTCACTTTCCAGTTCAGTGATGTTGTCCTAGATTGTTCCCTTCTCCTGCCTTCTTCAAACTCTTCACCCTTTTGTGAATAATCCTTTTAGTCTATGACTTATCAGGAAAAGTTAATGCAAGGTCACAAAACATAACTCTAGAAATCTGTACATTTTTAAAGCTATTCTGTTGCTTAAAGTGACACTAACCTCTGGAGCTAAATCTTAAACATGCATTCAAGTTCCTTACCTATTATCAACAATGTATCTTATTTGTGTATCACTCGGCTGTGGATCCTCCAATCATCTCTGAATTGGTGCTGACACTGTCCTTCCTTCTGGAGGATGTCTACCACTCCAAGTAGCCACCACTCCAAGCTTGCGCCTGTGACCATTAGAGCACATCTAAATTTAGTGTCTAACTAGGTTTCTTAAAGAGGACCTTTCATTAATCTGAATCTCCATCCTGAACTGTTATAATATTGCAGCCTTACCTTTGTACTTGTATTCTCTCTTTGTCAGATGGGAAGTGTCAGGCTGTGAGACCACCCTATGTTCTGTCTGAGCTCAGGGCTGATAACAGAAAACTGTCACATAACAAAAGCTTTGCCAGATTTATGCAAATGAAATCTATATGCTCTCTGAATTGGCAGTGCCACCCCCTCCAGACTGTCTGTTATTAGCTCCAAACTGAGGCACGATACAGTACAACTTCAATGGTGGCCTTACATCCTGACATTGGGCTTACCTTTCAGGACTGGCTTGAAGACAACACAAGTGCATAACAGCACACAACCATCCCCGATAGGTAAAGCTGAATTGTATTAACAACTTAAGACCCCATTCGCAATGAGCGTTTTATAGTCCGACTTCCGCTCAAAAAACGCTCAAATATGAAGCTCAGTGTAGCTCAATGTAGCTCATCCAATGCATTTCAATGGAGGTATTCACATCCTGCAGCTCAATGTCACCTGTAGCTTGTAGCTGAAGCTTGTCACTCAAACATGAGCTATATTTCGGAGGCTTTCGAGCAATTTGGCCTAAATAGACTTTGACAGACTGCCAAAAGAAGCACTAGGTAGCGTGACAAAATGTGCACTGTAGCTCAATGTAACTCAAAGTCGATCAGCTCAAATCAGCGCTGAAAAAGCGCTTATTTTGTTGTAGCTCAGTGTGAATGGGGTCTTATAGCAGATATTCAGATTTTTACAGGTGCTGGCTGGCTTCTTTAGAGAGCCCAGTCACATGACAAAGTGACTGAGTTCTCCTCCAGTGATGGAGTTCTCTTAGCAGCAATAAGCAGAGCAAACTGCAGGTTTTATACCCACAATTTATGAATGGTCTGCATGGAGTAACCCAATGGTGTATAACTCTGCTCTCCCTTATACATGAGCCACTAAGAGAAGCCAAATGCTATCCAATATGTCTCCAGTTTGATGGTCCAATGTGACCTTAGGCCTACCATGGAAGGTAATAGCAAGCAGCCTAAAATGTTGATCCAACTTATTGAAAAGTCTGTGTCAGGGTGAAATCTGCCCCCTTTCCCACTGAAAAAAGGAGAGGTAGTTCCTCACTGCACATGTTCCACTTTAGGGCTTGTCTAGATGGGCAAATGCAGTGTGCCCCATCTGAGATTTTTCACAGGTGCATTGGACATGAAGTTGACCTTCTTCAAACCTTCATTTGACCTCCTAAGCTCTACTACCCTGCTTCAAGCAACTTTTACATTCCCATGGACTTGTATAGGGAGAAAAGCAGTTCTAACATGAACAAAAGCCCATTGATACAGGTCATATGTATTTCAGCTGTGTTAAAATACACGGGGGGGGGGATTTATCATAGCAATTGTAAGGCTGGGTTCACACCTAGGCGTATCGAATATGCGCGTTTGTCGCGCATTTTACTGCGATTCGCGGTTAAAAAAAACGTGCAACAAACGCGCGTTTCCGAGGGCTACCTGGCTGTATCCCAATGGATACGCGCGGCAAATACGCCCCAAAGAAGCTCCTGTACTTCTTTGGGCGTAGGTCGTTTTGCAGCGTGTTCCTGCGCGCTGTAAAACGCCCAGGTGGGAACCATGGCCATAGGCAATCATTGGTTTTCACATGTTGAGCATTTTACAAAGCGTAGGAACGTGCTGTTAAACCATCAGGTGTGAACCAGGCCTAAGTGTTTGAACTGTCGCTTCTTGAATATGTGGTCACTGGGACTTCTGAAGTTGTGATTGTTTTCTTAGGTGATGCTAGAGTTTCAGACAGCCGCAGGACAAGCGCAGATCAAAACACGTGCATAACAGTTGCAGAAAACGTGCAGTTGAAAAAGTAGTGCAAGCTCAGGTGAAAACAGGGGCACATGTTAAAACACAGATTTGCACATAAAATAATAATCTAAGAGGCTAAAACTGTCGCAATTGCTTTGATAAATTCCCCCCACAATACAGCAGGTAGCACTAAGTCCAAAGCCAGGCAGATGTCTCACCAGGTGTCTTTTTTTTTTACTTCTGCCTGTCTATGCCCATATAACACAACATTATACATTCAACAAAGTGGAAAAATGCAATAAAACTGATACCAGAATGTCTGTGGATAAGCTGATGTATCACAGGAAGTAAAGGGTGGGGATACACTAGTCTGAAAAATCCTTGTGTGCCATACAGAGAAAGCAATCTTCCAGTGGAAGCAAGCACAATTTTTTTCTCTCAGCTTACCCCACCGTGACCAAAAAGTCTGCAGACCATCATAAGCAATGCGCTAATTTGCTGCATCACATGCAACCATTATGATGTGCATCTCCTACCTGATACTCCTGGTAAAGCCCCACAAATAAAATTGCTGAATTCTCATCCTCATCATTGGTGTCCGCTGTCTCCATCTTCCGGAATCTCTTCACAACGTCCAAGAGATTATCAACAGGAATATCTTTCTTCTTTCCTAAAAAAGTAAATTATCACTTATTATTCTCAGGTACTTCTAAGATACAAATAACAAGATGCATTAAAGGAGAAGCCGACCTGTGACAATGAGACTGTCACAGGTCGGCTCAGTAGATCGGGAGGTGAGCGAACACATACCGGCGTTCGCTCACCTCTCGATCCTGTCACGGCTCTCTGCCGTGACAGGGGAGGGGCGCGCTTCCCCCATCCCCGCTCCGATCCGCCAGCGCTGACTGGCGTTATGGACGGGGGAGGGGGCGGGTACAGCTGGCTCTGCCTCTAGATAGGCAGAGCCAGCTGTCAGTGACGCAGCCGGGCGGATCCCAGCACAATTGTCGGGATCAGCTTCAGCTACTACACCAGCAGTATATTGAGCCTAGGGTGACGGGAGAACGCTAGTTTGTGTCCTCCTGTTACCCTAAGGAGAACTATGGGGAAAAGACTTAACCCCATAATTCTCCTTTAAGTGCTGTAGAATCAGAATTCTGGGATTCCAATATAGAAAGAGAAAATAAGATGTATTCGGATGTTTTATGCATGGTGACATAATTGCATTATCAAAACGTGAGGAAGGAACTATAATACATAAAACACTTCCTTCAGAACTTCATTGTCCTTTAAATTTTTATTGTTGTGTCCTAATTGAGAAGACCTTCTCACTTCCTGTCCTGATACCAGGACAACAAATAGGAGAGTGAGGCTGTCAATAGGAATGGAAGAAGCAGACCATAATAAAACCCTGAGAGATGTTTCTAACCCTTCCTGGCACAAAGAATCACAGAGTGCAGCACGGAAAAGATGGGGTGGGGTGATGTTGGGCCATGTATCTGACATGCTTGGAAGTATCGGCGGCTTCTGGAGCTCATTAAGAGAGTGAAGATTTGTTCACTCCCTGATAAAAAAGATAATAATTAAGCATCTTGTTTTTTTTAGGGTTGCTTTTAATTATGTTATCAGGGTATTAAGATAACAAATTAATTAAAAAGAAAACAATTCTTGATATTTTCCTATTCTCTTTACTACATATACTTTTACCCCTATTGGTCTTCTGATTTTGCTACTATGAGCTCATTATAGAAAGGTCAATTTAATTTTTGTTTATGTGTAAGCATCTGAAATGTCCGCTCTGCCATGAAGGTCAATGCTAAGCAGCCACCTGACACGTTTTGAATATGTAGGTACTCTATCGCATGAGATGTCTGATGCTACTTTTTGGTTTGTCTTGTCTAAAACTTTAATAAAAATTTATGACAGTAAAAAGAAAACAATTCTCCTGAATTTAACTGATGGTTGAAGGCATTCGAGTTGGACCTTTTTAATCCTCTTCCTGGAGTTGTGTAACAATAGCCAAAGGAGCACACAAGGCTGCTATGGGGCTCTGGGTTGGAAGGGGCCTCATTGAGGGGCTCTTGAGGCAAATTAAACATTGAAAATCTGTGCACATGTGAAGATAACGCAAATCCAGTACTGCATTATCAAGGATTGCAGAGGTTGCTGTTGACACTGACCCTGTACCCCCCTGTGACATTTCCAGTCAAGTAGAGCTGACATCAGACATACAGGAGGAGACCTCAAAATCATTGTAGCTAGTCAGTTACCTTTTAAAGATTGTGCAATAAGGAGAATTTGCTTATCTGTTTTGCTAGTATAGACTTATTGCCCTCAGAGCTTCTGGTCATCCCGGCAAGCACTGAAACTAACCCTGTCTGCCTAGGCCAGTCTCCTCAGATAAAAATGACAGCTATTTGAAGTTCTCCACATTTTAAAGCAGTTTGTACGGGTTATATAGTAATTGTGTGCAGGAGTACTATGATGTACAATGATGTCATGATAAAACATTGTGATGGTCATTATTATTGCTACCACAACTCTTGGGGAGTTTTGTTAATTTATTATGATATCACCTCTTGCAGCAATTGCTGTAATGGTGTATGGAGTGGGAAGACTTAGAACTAGAACACAATATAATTAATTTTAAGATCAATGACAGTAGGGATGTCGTTGAGGGGCCCTGTTGCAATTTTGCAATTGGGCTCAATGATCGGTAGTTATACTGCTGTCTCTTCCACAAGATTTTCAACCTACCTGGTCCAATCTGAGGCTTTAATGGGATGTCAGAAGACCGGCTTGATTTGCTGTATAGAAAGAGGTGAATCATTATAATATAATAAATTAATGAGTGTACATTCATAAAAGCTTTTTAGTGAAAGCACTAAAGACACAGCCAAGAAACAATGGTCAGCTCATTAGTTTACATATCTCTATGCACTTTATGTAGATGAGAACCTTTAAAGTAATGTTGTTTGAAGGGTTGTAATTGCTCTATAAACAACTGTCAAATAGAAAGATATTCCTTTATTTCACAAAAGGAGAGCTTCGGGCCAAACGTTTGGAAAGGTTTAGTACCTCTGTCCTCTTGACCACATAGAAAACTTGAGGAAATCTCCCCAATTCAGTAACAGACAACAATAAGGAGGTGCTGACCCTTAGCCAGTCCATCCAGAAGAAAATACATGGATCCTTTTTTATTAAAGAAATAAGAGGAATGAACTTCAGTTTCTGGGGCTCACATCATACCTTCTAGATTTTAATTAATTTTATTTGTTGCAAAACGTAACAGGAGGATTAAAAAACTCCCTGGAGGACAGGAGCAGGGCAGAGTTTTAAAGAGGGGAAATCCCTAAAAAAAAAAGGAGAAAGCCATTGCATGGCAGCTCTGGCACCATCTGACTGGGAACAACATCTACTGACCAAGGTTTTCTAAAATGTTCGATCAGTCATATTTCCCAGAGGGTGGTCAACCAAAGCCATCTAAAGTCACCATAGAGATGAGATGGGAGCTTTGGGATGGATAGGGAGACACTTATTGCATCTGATTTCCCTTCAACTGAGAAAAAGACTACCTACCGTGAAGACCGGCTCCTCCATACGACCACAAAGATTAGAAGGAACAGCAGTAAAATCACAGCCGATATCGACCCGGCAATTATCTGAACTGTGTTGCTCTCAGGCTCAGGAACTGCCACAAGAAAGAACTATTACTGGATTATACATCCCATTTCAACAATAAAGCATGATCTCATCAATCACATCATCTCATTAATTCCAGATGAACATTCATTTAGAGTGGACCTAGCAGTAGATATATGTATTCATGTTAAAGGACATGCAAGGTCCGCTGTTTACCTTCCTTCTTGTTGTAAATACAGTTATACAAAATATGTCATGCCCATTTTTTCTGTGGCTTCCATGGTGCAAGGGGTCATGCCATTCTACTTTAAGGGGTGATATCATCCTTCTTCAAGGGGTAAGGTCATCCTCCTTCAAGGGGTGATGTCATCCTCCTTCAAGGGGTGATGTCATCCTACTTCAAGGGGTGATGTCATCCTCCTTCAAGGGGAGAGGTTACTTACCTTCAAAGGGTGATGTCATCATCCTTCAAGGGGTAATGTCATCATCCTTCAAGGGGTGATGTTATCTTATTTCAAAGAAGGGTGATGTCATCATCCTTCAATGGGTAATGTCATCATCGTTCAAGGGGTAATGTCATCCTCCTTCAAGGAGAGATGTCATCCTCCTTCAAGGAGAGATGTCATCCTCCTTCAAGGGGTGAGGTTATCTTCCATCAAAGGGTAATGTCATCATCCTTCAAGGAGGGATGCCATCCTCCTTCAAGGAGAGATGTAATCATCCTTTAAGGGGTAATGCCATCATCCTTCAAGGGGTGATGTTATCTTATTTCAAAGGGTGATGTCATCATCCTTCAAGGGGTAATGTCATCATCCTTCAAGGGGTGATGTTATCTTATTTCAAAGGGTGATGTCATCATCCTTAAAGGGGTAATGTCATCATCCTTCAAGGGGTAATGTCATCCTCCTTCAAGGAGAGATGTCATCCTCCTTCAAGGAGAGATGTCATCCTCCTTCAAGGGGTGAGGTTATCTTCCATCAAAGGGTAATGTCATCATCCTTCAAGGAGGGATGCCATCCTCCTTCAAGAAGAGATGTAATCCTCCTTTAAGGGGTAATGTCATCATCCTTCAAGGGGTGATGTTATCTTATTTCAAAGGGTGATGTCATCATCCTTCAAGGGGTAATGTCATCATCCTTCAAGGGGTAATGTCATCCTCCATCAACGAGAGATGTCATCCTCCTTCAAGGAGAGATGTTATCTTGTTTCAAGGGGTGATATCATCATCCTTCAAGGGGTGATGTCATTCTTCTTCCAATATGATTTGGGTAATGCTGAGTACTCCAAATCTTGAAAAGAGATTTGCTGTTATTGTTGGTAGTATCACCATTGCCCAAATCTTCCTGGAATGAGGATGACATCACCCCCTCCTGGACGTCATAGACATTTAAACTCTTGGGTAATTATTTAAACAAATGTGGTCATTGTTGTTTGAGGAAGGTGAAGCTGGGGAAAAGTGAGTATAATATATTTATTTTCCCCTACAGGTATTTTGTATTCATTTTTTACAGCCATTATGCTGGGGATGGGGGAAAGTAAATGTAAAAAGCAGATTTTACCTTAATGGTGGAGGGTCTACTTTAAGCATTGTGTCAGTGTAATATTGTCAAGTATTTATTACCTCTCCCCCTTACAATGTCTTCATCTGCCTTTTTTTTCCTCCAGGAGGATGCTGCCATCTTTGTTCAGGAGTTATCCAGGGTCGCCATCTACTTTCTGGACTAAGATGGCTGGTTTAGAGATCAAAAGATCACGGATGCCACCAGCGCACAGCTTTTCATTGCCACATAAGAAACACTGTTTCAGAGCTCTCAGAAAATCCCCTTCCTCAGGCAACAGTGAGCCCATCTACAGTATATTTGTTTACTCAGAATTCATTATTGAAAACAGTTTGCAAGTTTAATACTATAATGAAGTTACCCATAGAGCTTCATATTATACAATATACTTACAGTATAACATATAGAAACTTACCTTCAAGGAAGCCAGCAAAAGCACACGATGATTTATTCGCCTTAGGCAAAAAAGATACATGTTCAATAGATATACATTTTAGGTAAGGTTTACAGTTCATTTCAGGACATTTTGCTTAGGCTGGGTGTATACAGGTGTACAGTATATAGGTATATATATTCAACCCAACGTTTTTGATAGAGTAGGACATGATTGGAGCTGCTGTTGGGTATTTATCACTGTCTGTGTCCCACTGGAGAGATTCACCATCTCTATGTAAAAGTGATAGCTAATCCATAATTATACAGTTGTCACCGTAACAGGAAGTTATGGGAAATCTGTTCAACAGGACAAAGATAACCCAAACTGACAAGGGTTTTACATGAATGGAATTACATTCAGGTGCTCATATCTGTGCCAGGTTCCTTTCAGTGTTAACCTTGTCTGTCGCATGATGAAAGGGAATCTCAGCCAATCTATTTGCTGATCCCCCGTTCAACAGAGATCATGTGACCAACTGCTTAGGTTTTTAAGGCACCTAGGCAGCACTGGAGGAAGCTCAGAGCAACATTTTCTCCAGAAAAGTAACTTTTTAAGGAGTATTGGTCCTCAAAAATGTAATCAAATACTGAAAATGCTTCTGGTGGCTTCACCTTTTACCTTATATAACCAGTGTGTTCTTGATATTCATTGACCAAGTTGAAATAAAGTATATTTAATGGCGATTAACATGGAATTTGCCGCCCATTTCTTTCCGTCTTTCATATTCCTTCTATTTACCACAGTGGATTTCACCAGTTGACCAGTAGGAGTGACCCCCCCATGTGAAGGTAGGTAGGTGTAACATGTGTCCCCCTACTTTGCCAGCACTCCTTCCTGTGCACTGGTGCTGGTCAGCACCCACGTCTTTTGGGATAGCCCACCCTCACACTCTCAAAGCACCCCACAATGCTAAAGGGCATGATATTTCCTATAATGGTTTTGGGTCATTTTTTTTTAATGTGTACTATATATTTTTTTTACTATATGTGTTCAATCTACAATCTTTAAGAAGATATGTGTATCTTCAAGGTAAATGGCTCATCCCAGGCTATACTGTGAAATCCCAGGTGCTGGTCCAATGTATGGGTATATTATCTCATTGGGTCCCAAGTCCTATTCCATAGAAGCCATGGTTTCCATACACTACACTGATGATGGCAAAAAGCCGGAAACAGTTGTACTCAGCTT
Organism: Nanorana parkeri; assembly: GCF_000935625.1. Lineage (NCBI taxonomy): Eukaryota > Metazoa > Chordata > Amphibia > Anura > Dicroglossidae > Nanorana > Nanorana parkeri. The sequence goes on from NW_017307500.1 coordinate 196,332, forward strand.
GGAATAAATTACTCTATAATATTAGACTATGAGACATATGAAGACGTTCTGTTCCAAGAACACTTTGCTGTGCTACGCACTGATTCAGTTACATAGTTACATAGTTACATAGTATTTGAGGTCGAAAAAAGACATTAGTCCATCAAGTCCAACCTATTGTGTGTATGCATTTATGAGCTGGTGTGTGCGTGTATATGAGTCCATGTGTGATTTTTCTCTTAGCAATACCTGTACCCCCGAATGTTATGGTCTCCCAGGAACTCGTCCAGGAGTTGGGGGTCTTCCTTTAGCTCCTCCTCACCAAAACCTCTATGGCCATTTTGTTTTTTAATAAAGGGTTTTGTGGTGAGGGATCCATGATTTGCTACACTAACAGTGTAATTTTGACTGAGGACACCTTGTGGAGAAGTAGCGGTACCATCGGACTGTAGTCAAGTCTGCAGCTTGTGAAATACTTGGAGGCATTTTTAAGAATGCTCAGAGTTGGGCCTCAGCAAAAGTGATCAGCCAAAAATGTCCATGACAACTCTCTCTACTGGCCTAGTCTCATACACCAGAAAGTTTTGAGTACAAACACACCTGTTTCCATTGGCTGTTGACCCGTATGTAGATGGTATAGGTATGTTTGGGGATAAGAGGGGCGTTGTAAAATCCATTATAATGCTGATTATCCCCCGGAATGAAGGTCCTGGAACTGGTTAGGTCCTGTGCTGAAAGAACAGCCGCAGTATAGTAACTTGAAGTCCTGCTGGAGTTGTAGTGGATTTTTCTGAAACTCCTACAGTCTGTGCTCAAATTGCGTTCCTGACCACCAAAGACAATTATTTCATAAGAGCTGGAGATGGGAAAGAGATTATTAATTCAAGCTTTGAAATAATATGCATAATAAGTGTCTACTACTTTACCTACTAAGCTCATTTATACAAATATGGATCTAATCATCTATAAACACTTGAAAATAAGGCCAATAGAGAGACACCCTCATTGCATGGTGGGAAAAAGAGGGCTGGATGGGTTTTGATTGAACTCTAGCATGGGGCAAAGATGCTCATTCTATTGTAAGGTTTACCAAGGTTTGGGGAATGTCAGATCACACATAAGACCTTTAATATCGTGTCACACGGTGCTGTCAGAAAATTGCATGGCAATAGATATAGATATTATTAGGGTTGCACAGATACCAAGTACAGTACTCGGTACAAGTACGAGTACATGTACCGATACTTTTGAGCTCCAAGACTAGGCTAGAGAAAAATTCAAAATATTTGGGGCAGCTGTCATTTGTAAGGAGCACACGGAGCTCCTGGGGTTTGTACATCTCTGTTTTAATGTACGATTTTGTTTTTATAAATATATATAAGGGATGCACAGATACCAGTTTTGCGAGTACGAGTACTGATACTTGCCGAGTACTTACAAGTACGAGTACTGATACATTTTTGTTTATTGTCATGTGACAGTTTTTCTAAAACAATATCGACTAATGATTTCAGGACAGTGATGGAGGGCCAGAGCACGGTCCCAGCTGCAACCCTGGTAGTTCTCATGAAAATGTCAAGTATCTGCACTGGTACTCGAAAAGTATCTGTGCAACCCTAGATATTATGCAGAAAATACTATACTCTATATGGCAAAATGTATATGGACACCCTAACCTACTATTGAGTGTTTTAGCCACATCCACTATTACCCTGTACATAAAATTAAGCACATAGCCATGTAAGGGTACTGTTAATGCTAGAGTATACAATTCTGCTCGTCTAGTCTTGTCTAACAGTTTGGTTAAAGGAGAACTATGAGGTGAGTGAAAGTCACTCATCCTCATAGTTCGAGCCGACGTGTGGCAATGAAACTGTCACACGTCAACTCAATAGATTGGGAAGTGAGCGAGCGCATACAATTATGTATGTCCCTGCTCCCCGCAGGGATCCCCCCCCCTCCCCGATCCTCCAGCGCTGACTGGAGGAAAGGATGGGGATGGGGCGGGCACAGCTGGCTCTGTCTCTAGATAGGCAGAGCCAGCTGTCACTCACGCAGCTGGTTGGATTGCAGCAGCATTGTCGTGATCCGTCCCGGCTGCGGCAGTCTCAGTAAACCGCGAGCTGTAGCTTGCGAAATACTGAGCTTTGGGTCACGGGAGGAGGTTAGTATATGTCCTCTCGTGACCCTTAAGAGAACTATGGGGAAAAACACTTACCCCATAGTTCTATTTTAAGGCCCTTTTCTGTTCCATCATGACTGTTCCCCTGTGCAGAAAGCCAGCTCCATAAAGACATGGTGTGATGAGTTTGTTGTGGAGGACTTTGAGAGCCCTGGTCTGTACCCTACTGAAATAGTGTGCTGTGAATTGATACACTATAGCAGTTTGTCTCGTCCAACATCAGTTCATAACCTCTCAAATGCTCTTTTGGCTGAATGGGTACGAATTCCCCGCAGACACGCTCCAAAATCTCGGGGAAAGTCTTCCAAGAGGTGTGGAGGCTGTTATAACTGCAAAGAAGAGCAGCTCCATATTTTTGGCCATGGTTTTGGAATGGGATGTCCAATAAGGTGTGATGGTCAGGTGTCCACAGTCTACTTTTAGCTATATAGTGAATGCATGTTTATGTCGCAGAACATGGTTTTAAATCCAAAAAAACACCTTTAAGGCAGGCATAAGTCATAAAGGAATCATTAGTAATTCCTCACCTGATTGGCCCATACAGGTCATCAACCGGGAACAATTGTAAAATGGAATTATTTATTGTCTTCTCCACATGACAAGGAGGCTCTGAAAAAAGAATTTAGGAACTAAATTAAAGCTGAGTTTAAATATGCATTGACCCTCCCCCCACTCCCATTCCACAGCAATACATTAGTTAAATGCTCATTTTGTCTAGAGGATTGGGGGAATTACTTGCCTTACTCCTAGCTCTGGGGCAGATGGCACATTTTTTCCCCTGTACAATACTACCGGGATGTGGACAGGCCCTCTGCTTCCTCGCCTACAATGTGGGCCCTTGGGATAAGATAAGTGACTCGCTTTATTCATTATCCCCTAGACAAGAGCAGCAGAGATGCTCTGCCAACTTGTTACAAAAATCTTTCTAATGCATGGCAGAAATGAAGATTGGCAGATCTATAAATATTAACAGGTAGTTTTTCAGGCTGATATAAAAAACATAAATGCGGTTTGTTCAACTGCCTGGTTCCTCCATTCCCTACATCAACTCCCTGTTCTCCATAGTGGAGCTGAATTAGAAGAGAAGGTCAAAGTCCTTCATCAATAATATTTGGTCACACATCTTCTTCTTGAAGTCAACCTAACAATCCAATGGCCTTCACATTTCTTTATCCTTCTGTTCAAACAGAAGGGTTCTTCTTGTCATGTCTGAGGTCAGTATATGGTACTGTGAAACCTGTTGAGGAGATGGGAGGATCATATCAATTGTTAATCAGGTTCTCAATTAACGGACAAGCCATGCAACTATACCACTTGCATGACTAGTTGCATGATTTGTCCAATAATTGACAATCTAATTGACAGCTGCTATGATCCTCCCATCTCCCAACACTTCAGCAGGTTTAACAGTCCCATATAGCGAACTCAAACAAGAATTTCAGCCCCTCTAAAGCTGGCCATACACCTATAGATTATCTTCAGACTTTCTATGGTCAGATGGAAAAAGTGCAACAGATTCCTCCATCTACGCTAAACTGTGTGGATGGAAGAATCTTCCACTGGACCAGGCTTCAGTATCTTGCCCGACTAGCAAAATACTGAAGCTTGGCCCAGTGTCACGTGCCTGGTGAGAGCCTGAAATAACAAGGGCGGCCTTCCTTGCTTCTCTTGTCCAAACACCCCTGGTAATGATGGACAGAGTGTAGGGTGTAGGGTCGGAAGAAAGGCACGAGTGCCTGATGAAGTGGATACACCCAGAGCTGGAGATGCTGGCGGACCAGTCTGAAGAACGATGATGGCAGTCACTTCCTGGAATATGATGCCAGCATTGCAATGGGTGAAGCTGGCACCGGTGCAGAACAGAGCCGAAGTAAGAAACAAGCCGGGTCACGATCAGCCGGGCAGCGAGGTACAAATCAGCAAACAGAGGCAGGGTCAGGAGCAGGCCGGCTCGGTAAAGTGCAGGCAAGGCAGCGTGTAATCAGCAAACGGAAGGAAGTTCCAGATCAAGTCAAGGTCAGGGGCAGGCAGCAATCAACAGAGACCAAGAACAAGCCGGATCAATATCAGGAACAACAGAATCAGGAACAGAGACACAGGAAGCAGAGTACTAGCTGAAGAACTAGCTGAGTGCATGCAAGATGCTAGTTTAAATAGGCCTTTTGGCGCCATGAGTAAACGTGAGCGCCGTTGTGCTTAAACGCGTGCATCGCATCTGCGCGCATGAGCACAATTACGAGCATTACCAGCATGAAACTGTCTCACACGCACATGTGCAATGGCTCTCACAGTACCAGTTCTATGACTGCTTGCTGGACTTCTCTGACACCCTGTGTGAGATTCCCCCATCCACACAGTTTAGCATAGATGGAGGAATCTGTTGCACTTTTTCCATCTGACCATAGAAAGTCTAGATAATAATATAGGTGTATGGCCAGCTTTACTCCGACAACTTATGATATTGTCTGGCTTTTTTGGTAAGGAAACTAACTTTGTAATTTATTAATTGAATGTGCGTACTGACCAGTCCGTTCACAACTGATCTTTTCATTTCCAGTGTATCTATAGCCAAAAAAAGGTTTGGCTAGATATACAATGCGTTGGCCATTATCCTCAAAATGTGATCCAATAAAGAGGTTGTACTGGTGACTGTGTAAGGCAAATAATAAAAATGATTTTGAATATAATAACAGCTGTTGGAATTACCAAATTCCCGCATAGAACTCACCTCCAATTTCGGTTTCGTTATTTAGGGTTATAACATTCCCGGCTCCGGCCGATGTGAATCCTCGGAGGGTGACACTGTAGTTGGTTCCATGCTGGAGGGAGATTTTATATTCAGTCATGTTAGGGTGGAACCACACGGACTCATCCATGATGAAAGACGCATTGTAATCCCTCCAGGCAGAGATGTTCATCTGCAACAAAAATTTCATTGTATAGATTTTATGAGCAACTGGTCAGAGATAAATAAGGAAAGATACATTGGGAGCCTTTATTGTAATGTTAACTCAGAGCATTCTTTCATTATTTTTAATATTGGCACGCTTTTAATATTTTGTATTATTTCATGTCCGCATTTGCACATTCTTCCTCTAATGGATTTCATGTTATACAGTCTGCTAAATGATTACGTTGAAATTGATTAGCTACATAGAGAGGGCTGTATTTGCAACATTATGAAAGGACTTGTGAGACACCAAATCCAGGGCAACGGTGACGGGCAAAACTATCTACATGGCCACCCTTCTTGAACTGACTGCAGTCTGGAACTGGAGCTTGAATATGGTGACCAGTATATGGTTCTGTGAACCTGTTGAAGAGTTGGGAGGATCATATAAATTGCTCATCAGGTTCATATAGCACCAACCAGGACCAAAAAAAGCATTTGGTTCTACAAACACAAATGAGGGCAAATTTAAAAAGTCTACATACTAATGATAATAATAAAAAAAGAAAAGCATTATTACATCTTAAATCGCCCCTTATAACAAATTCCCAGCATAAGCTCATGACCTATGTAATGCTGGCGGCCAGACAGACAATTGCCTGTGCCTGGAAAAAAAACATTTGCGCCTTTTAGGGAGGTTAAAGATAGAATGGATTCTTTTTTTCTAAATGAAAAATTAACCAGCATCTTGTTGGACACTCATGGGAAATTTGAGAGGACGTGGCAACCCTGGATCGCCTATGCCCATCCATTACTCTCGGTAGAAAGTGTGACCCTTCTGTAGGGGCAGTACGTTTTTGAATATTGCATGCCAACCAAAAGAGATATGGGACCCTGATATTAATGTTAAATCTAGATTATCTAATATATATTAAATCTTGGTGTCTTCCTTCCCTTACCTTTTTATGTTGTCTTTGTGATACTATGTTGGTAATATTTAGATACAAATGGCCCGAGGGGGAGATTGGGTCATCTTCCTTCTAGGGTCATTAAAGCTAATGTATAAAATTTATGTAAATTATGTTTTTTTATGTAGTTAAAATAATAACATTTTGAAGGGAAAAAAAAGAAAAGAAAAAATAATCTAAAGAAAATTAAAAAATACTAAGGAAGAAAGAGAATGAAGAAATTGCTAACAAATATTGAGAGTTCACTAAAGGGTTCATTTATAAAAGTTCTGCACTAGAGCCTTTAGATGGCACTGACGAGTATAGGAATTCTGTATACTCCTCATCGCCATCTATGGGCACTAGTGCCACTTGTCTCACTCCTGCCTGTGTTGTGGCCTTGTGTGCACCGGCGACAGGAGCGACACAAGCGGACAATATATGCAGCCAAGCCTTATGTGAGACGCAATAGGACGATACCCCTTATTCAGGGATCCTTGTCACTCATATTCCTTTCATCTAAGGGGCTCGATCATCTAGGAGGATGTTCCCCAACTGGGGTCCTGCCTGCATCATTGCAGTGATTTTCTGTTCATTCCAGTTCACTTCTGTGCTGCTCATTGTTCTTCTGAGGGCCTGCTAGAGAATTAGCTATAACTAAAGACTTGTAGTGGAAGGATCTCCTTGATTCATTCTGTGGACCGATGTGTTCTCCACCTCTGCTGCTGCCTTTTAGACCATTAACTCACCAGTCATCAGATCATCAGTCATCCAGGGGGCAGGTTAGACATCAGGAAGCAAAGTTCTGCTCCTCTACCATGATGTCCACCTCCACAGGCCGAGAGACCGTGTGGAACAAGGTGTAGGAAGTTATTCCTAGGAATAAGATCAACTGCATGGAGCCTACAAGCAAATAACTAGTCATTTGCCCTCCGCTTTACTTTTTTTTGGTCATAGCTTTGATTGTAGGTCTATGTAAAAGGAATACACAGAACATAATTTTACCTTACCTGGAAACCAGTGACTTTCCCCCGAATGTCGGACAGTTCCCATCTTATTGTGTTATTCTCCATTGTTGGCATTTGCTTTATGATAGGTCTATCGGGTACTGGATGGAAAATTATATAAAATGTTACAGAGAAATGACTGTAAACTGACCACCTAGATCATGACTTGATCATTTAACAAAACCAGCTCAACTACACATATCGACCAATGGACAATTGTTACAGATTGGGGGGGTTTTCCATCCCTAATGAACACCCTTGTGCAAGGAAGAAACAGTCACATACACATGCATAAGCAGATGGAACCACCAATAAATAATTAACTCTGCCTTACCAATAGCCTAGCTCAAATAATCAAGCAGGAGAGTAATTTGCTCCTGAAACATCTGACTACTGAAACAGAGTAGCATTCAAATTGCTAAATACGCAGTTCCTGCCGAGTGATTCTGATATTATATCGGGATAAAGATAAGACACGGCCACTGGTAGAAATGCTGTTTTAGCCCCTAGTAACCAAAGCGGAGCTCTTTCCTTCTTTAGCTCAGCGTTCCTAGTCAACGAGTGTGAGGCATACAGTATGTGCAGGAAGATGGAGGATTTGGTGTTTGTGTTGTGCTGGCTTAGAAATAAGGATGTACAAGATTCCTGTCCACTGCCATACATATGCTGTATGCTAGGGGTGAGTGGGTTATATACACTGAGTGGCAAGATTATTATGACCACCCCATCAGTACTTTGTTGGGCCGCCTCGTGACTCCACGAGATGTTGAAAGGAGATGCGAGGAATCTGACACGGCACTGTTGCCCTTCTGTTGTCTTGTACCAGTCTTGCCACTCTCCGTTCTGCCCTCACATTGACTAGTCGCTGACGGACACAATTCGCACGTTCAGACCCAGATTTTCGGCTGACAGTCCGGCCTTTAAACACTTTAACAACAGCTGCTCTTGAACATTTAACAAATTCTGCTGTTTTGCTCATACTCGCTCCATGGCTCAGAGCGCCAACAATCATCACACGTTCAAAGGCTGTTACATCGCGTTGTTTCCCCGTATCTTCAGAAACAAATCACTTCTACTGTCGTGGTAACCAACCCGCTTCCCTATTTATAATGGTCTGGCCCTCTAGCCACTTCAGCGCCAAATTATAGCTAATGTGCCTACAAACGTTAGGTGGTCATAATATACTGGCCACTCAGTGAAGAACACAGTGCTGCTCTGTTAGGTGATTAAATACAACAGGTGAGCAGATATTACTAAAACTATTTTTATTGCATTTTTATTTCCCCTTATAAGCATGGGTACAATATACATGTTGTCAAGGACAATTATGATTCCTAACTCCACACTAAGCACATACAGGGTTATTCACAAAAGGGTGGAGAGTTTGTAGAAGGCCGGAGAAGTGAACAATCTAGGACAACATAACTGAACTGGAAAGTGAGCTGCATTGGAGGATTTTTCCAAATCAGCGATGTTGTCCTAGATTGTTCACTTCTCCGGCCTTCTTCAAACTCTTCATCCTTTTATGAATAACCCCGTATATCTTATGAAGAGATAGAGATTGAAGAGGAAGCATATACGCTGCATGGCCCAAAAAAAGTCTCACACTCTAACATTTTGTTGGACCACCTTTAGCTTTGATTATGGCAAGCATTCGCCGTGGCATCCTTACGATAAGCTTATGCAATGTCACAACATTTATTTCCATCCAGAGTTTTGCATTAAGTTTTCACCAAGATCTTGTAGTGATGATGGGAGAGTCGGACCTCTGCGTAAAGTCTTCTCCAGAACATCCCAAAGATTCTCAATGGGGTTAAGGTCTGGACTCTGCGGTGGCCAATCCATGTGTGAAAATGATGTCTCATGCCCCCTGAACCTCTCTTTCAAAATTGAGCCCGATGAATCCTGACATTGTCATCTTGGAATATGCCCAATGTGCCATCAGGGTCATTCAGGTAGGCAGCTGACCTCATTTTTTGAGGACATAACATTGCTGAAGCTAGACCTGACCAACTGAAGAAACAGATCATAACATTTATCCAATAGAAGGCTCTTCTACCTTGCTTAGCTAAATCCATGTGGTGACTTTTTTTGGCCAGGCAGTATATTTACTGTAGCATAAGAACATTAATTTGTTCACATACATTAAGGCTGAAAATCACAGCTATACAAGAGGAGGTTTTATGTAAATCTTTTGGTATTTTTGTTTATTTTTCTATTATTTTGGCATTTGCAACTGCACAAATAGAAACCTAAGTAAACCTTAATAAACACCAAATTTAATATCAAGTCTGTGTGTGCTCAATAAAGTCTGTCACTCACATTTCCAATCACATACTGAAAGATTAAAAAGCATACGTCTATAGGAATGTCAAGACCTACTTGAATGTGATGTCTGGGATCACTGGTGGTGCTCGTACAAAGAACCAGTGCTAGTAATTATTGAATAGTATGAGTAAATTTGGATTCTACCTACAAACCCCACACCTTGTGGAATTTCTGCAGACAGCCTCTTGCCTTGTAGAGCACATATTAAAGAGGAACTGCATTGTTAAAAAGGTGTACCCACTTAGTTGTTCTGCTTAAGAGGAGGATTTTTCCAAATCAGCGATGTTGTCCTAGATTGTTCACTTCTCCGGCCTTCTTCAAACTCTTCATCCTTTTATGAATAACCCCGTATATCTTATGAAGAGATAGAGATTGAAGAGGAAGCATATACGCTGCATGGCCCAAAAAAAGTCTCACACTCTAACATTTTGTTGGACCACCTTTAGCTTTGATTATGGCAAGCATTCGCCGTGGCATCCTTACGATAAGCTTATGCAATGTCACAACATTTATTTCCATCCAGAGTTTTGCATTATTTTTTAACCAAGATCTTGTAGTGATGATGGGAGAGTCGGACCTCTGCGTAAAGTCTTCTCCAGAACATCCCAAAGATTCTCAATGGGGTTAAGGTCTGGACTCTGCGGTGGCCAATCCATGTGTGAAAATGATGTCTCATGCCCCCTGAACCTCTCTTTCAAAATTGAGCCCGATGAATCCTGACATTGTCATCTTGGAATATGCCCAATGTGCCATCAGGGTCATTCAGGTAGGCAGCTGACCTCATTTTTTGAGGACATAACATTGCTGAAGCTAGACCTGACCAACTGAAGAAACAGATCATAACATTTATCCAATAGAAGGCTCTTCTACCTTGCTTAGCTAAATCCATGTGGTGACTTTTTTTGGCCAGGCAGTATATTTACTGTAGCATAAGAACATTAATTTGTTCACATACATTAAGGCTGAAAATCACAGCTATACAAGAGGAGGTTTTATGTAAATCTTTTGGTATTTTTGTTTATTTTTCTATTATTTTGGCATTTGCAACTGCACAAATAGAAACCTAAGTAAACCTTAATAAACACCAAATTTAATATCAAGTCTGTGTGTGCTCAATAAAGTCTGTCACTCACATTTCCAATCACATACTGAAAGATTAAAAAGCATACGTCTATAGGAATGTCAAGACCTACTTGAATGTGATGTCTGGGATCACTGGTGGTGCTCGTACAAAGAACCAGTGCTAGTAATTATTGAATAGTATGAGTAAATTTGGATTCTACCTACAAACCCCACACCTTGTGGAATTTCTGCAGACAGCCTCTTGCCTTGTAGAGCACATATTAAAGAGGAACTGCATTGTTAAAAAGGTGTACCCACTTAGTTGTTCTGCTTAAGAGCATTTTTATTGAATAGCTATCAGTTTTTTTTGGCATAGAAAGGTAGAAATGTATCATGGACTTATGGGTGTGTTCTACGGGATAGTCCAAAAGGACGTCCAATAAACATACTATCGGATTACAAATTTTGGGAACAGTCAGAAGCTGTAAGATAAAATGAGTGACCAAAATAGTAAAGAAAATCTCCTCGACAACTCCAACACTTAAGGTGTAAGTCTGTGGGCATCTTCCCCATTTTGAATAGCCTGACTGAAGTGTAATATTTAGGGATGCACCGATACCAAGTACAGTACTCGTTACAAGTACAAGTACAGATACTTTTCCAGCTCCAAGACTAGACTAAATATAGGTATGCACTGATACCATTTTTGCAAGTACAGGTACTGATACTTGCCCAAGTACTCACAGACACAATTACTGATACATTTTTGTTTATTGTCATGTGAGAGTTTTCCTAAAACAATACAGACTAATGATTTCAGGACAGTGGTGGAGAGCCAGAGCCAGGTCCCAGCTGCAACCCTGCAACCCTGGTAGTTCTCGTGAAAATACCAAGTATCGGCACTGGTATCTGAAAAGTATCGGTGCATCCCTAGTAATATGTGTGTGCATCTAATTGGAGTCCGTTCGTCTCTAGAGGAGATGACCATGGGCCCCTCCTGGGCCACCCAAGAGAGAGCTGGCATATCTCCTCCCCATTTATCCTCTAGATCAGCGGTTCTCAACCTGTGGGTCGCAACCCATTGTTGAGTGGGTCGCCGGATCCATTTCTGCTGCGCTGGGTGAGAGCCTCCTCAGCCTCCTCCTTGCGCAGCAGTGTCAGTCAGCGGGAGGACAGCAACGGCTGTGAATATAAAAGTGCCGCTGTACACACTCCCTGGCCGCTGCAGCGGCCTCTAGTGGCCGGGGAGTGTGTACAGCAGGACTTTTCTATTCACAGCCGTTGCTGTCCTCCTGCCTCCCATACAGTGCGGGCTCTGCAGGAGGCGGGCGTCTAAGCAGTGCTGGGGCTGAGAAGGCTGCATGGAGACAGAGCAGGGGCTGGGGAGGGCTTGCATTCTTGTGAGTGTGCTTCTATTTTTATTTCTAAGTCCAGTGCGTTGCTATGTCCTGAGTCCAGTGCCTTACTAAGTCCTGAATCCAGTGCCTTACTAAGTCCTGAGTCCACTGCCTTACTAAGTCCTGAGTCCAGTGCCTTACTAAGTCCTGAGTACAGTCCGTTACTAAGTCCTGAGTCCAGTGCTCTGTTGGGGATCACCACAACTTGGCAAATGTTACCAAGGGGTCCCAGACCTAGAAAGGTTGAGAACCACTGCTCTAGACGGTTTAGTCTATGATCTGTTCACATCAATAAGGGACAGTAATAGTTTGAGATCAGCTTCCAGTAGGAGTCTGTGATTACTAATCTTTCTACCACTGTGGTCTGTAGAACAAGTTCCCCAGACCCATATTGGGTAGTAGCTGCATGTTTAAGTTGTAAATATCTATAAAGCCAGGATTGAGGGATATGAAATTATTCCTGCAAACTGGGAAACCCACAATAAACATTAATGATAGAAAACAAAAAGCACTGGCTGGCTAAATAAATGTAACTTACCCGATTCATTTGTCCTGATCTCTATTGTCTCCAGAAGGATAGACCTAGTTTTTATGTGAAGTGTGGTGTTGATTATATACTTGGAGAACGGCTGTAGATCGGTGAATGTCATGTCTGTTTTATTATGCAGATTGCCACATGATGTATCATTTTCCAGCATAAGCTCACAACTAGCAGTAAATCTCCATGTTGATGGACATTGTGGACTACATAAGATTTTGAAGCTGATGCTTGCAGAGGTGACTTTCCAATCCGTCATTGTGAAACCTTATATAAAGAACATTGAAAGACTAAATTAAAAATTGAGGACTGCAAACTCTTAGGGGGTTTATCTATGAAAGTTCACACGGCACCAGAGCCCCTAGATTGGGCTGAGGAGTATAGGATCCTATATTTGTCAGAGCCATCTATTAACACTAGTTCCACCACAACTTTTATGAACCAACCCCTTAAAGTGTTATAGAAGAACCGAGGAAAAGTCTTTATTAAAGGATAAGTGTATGTTATAACAAAATGTACTTATTCTTTTTTGCCCCCGCCCCTGGTTCTGACCTAACCCCCCTTCCACAGATGAATACTTACCTCGATCCCACGTCCGCGGTTCCACAGTTTGTGTGCATCCAACGGCACAAGTCTTCATTGCCCTGGCCATACCTGCCCATTAGTGTCCAAGCTGCCACTTTGGGTGATTGATATCTTGTATGTATTGTATATCCTACTATCTGTGCTCTTATAGGGTTATTCACTAACCTGCCGAAGGCTGTTCGGTTATTTACTTCTGGCTTGTATGGCTGATTTCAGCCGTACCGAAGCTCAAATCAGCTGTATGGCTGCCTTCGTTCAGCCGAACATGCTCTCAGCTGAGCCAAAATGCAGAAGGACTTCGACTCAGCCGATCCAACATCTGGATCGGCTGAGCCGAAGCTCCGGCAGCTCACTCGCTGCCATTCGCCCCTATTTTCATAGTGGCTGAACAGCAGTGAGTGAATAGCCGAATGCCGCTTGACTATTCTGCTAGGTACCTCTGTGGTGCCGAGCAAAATAGAAAATCAGTGAAAAAAAGGTTGAAACATTTTTAAAAAATTCAAATAGTAAAATTTATAAATAAATAAAGATATTAAAAAAAATAATAATAATAAAAAGAAAACGATTAAGCAGAGCTAGCAGTGAGTGTATCCTATTGGCCGTCACCTGCTAGAGTGATGTCACAGCCGGCTCCGCCCAGTTGTTATTGTTTAATGACAGTTCAGCATCCCTAGGGCATTTGGGGACACTGATCTGTCATTACAACTTCGGCAGGCCGTTCGCCCCACTTTTGGCAAGCCATTCGGCCTGCTTCGGCTGTCACTTTGGCTCAGTCGAGCCGAAGCATATGCCTTTGGCTCAAGTGAGTCTTTGGCTGCTGTATGGGCTATAGTGAAAAGCCCGTACAGCATCCCTTTGGTTCGACTGAACCAAAGGGCTCCGGTGGCTGAAGAGAGCCAATAGATCAGTGAAGCTACAGCTGGATCCTTCGGCTCCTTCGTGAATAACCCCCCTAATCTTCGGTACAATTTAGTGCTAGCAGAGTGAGCGCTGGACATTTGCTCACCTATACACCGTGAAGAGCGATCCCATTTAGACTCATCTCCAATTGTCACACATGTCATCATCTCATCTGATGGCTGATATCCCTTCTCACACTCCACCGCTACAGACTCATTCACATTGTAGTATTCCTTGTCTACAGATGATTTGCTTATATTGACATTTTCTGGCTTTTTACATACTTTTTACATTACAAAAAAATGTGTTAATGCTGGGTAAGGAGTTTGATAATTAATTATTCAGGAAAACATCATGAAGAGACAATTGTGGCCCATTGCAAACTCTACATAGATCTCTATTATTGAAGCGTTTTCCTGATATTGTGGCATTGTCGGTGGTAAGGATGGAATTGTGTGCCAGACACAAACAAACATTCACATGGGCTCTTGAGAATGTAATTTTGTCTTTCTTACTCCATTTTTTATACTAAACCTACATTCTTGTGGCTCTATAAATCAACAGTCTTGTAGAATATCATAATACCATCTACCATCCTTCTTCTGAAAAGTCTCCTTCCATCATCCTCCAATTTAGACCCTCCTCTAATTAGAATTAGATTCCAGGTAGACCCACATAACCCCTTGTCTGTGAATTCTGGGGTGAATGACATCTTGTATATTTTACTATCTGTACTTAAAATTTCTGTTTATGATTTGGGAGGCAGCAGAGTGAGTGTTGGACAATTGCTCACCTATACACTGTGGAGTTCGGTCCCACTCATCCCCATCACCAGTTTTCCGACATGTCATGTTCTTATGTGTTGGCCAATAACCCTCCTCACACTTCACCTCTACAGACTTGTTCACATTGTAGTATCTATTCCCTTTAGTTAACTTAACCATTTAGCTGATTTGCGGCCTTTTGCACTGTGCTGAATGAAAATAAAATTGATAATGCCGGGTTAAGAGTTAAATAAATAATTAAAAAGTACAAATCTCATGGAGATACACTTGTAGTTCAAACTGACCCATCATTAAAATGAATGGAGAAGCTCTATTGTCGACCTTCTATACTTCTATGCTATAGAACCATTTTCCTGGTATTGCGGCATCAGGGGAAATTAGATGCTTGAGTCATGTGCCCGATATTAATATTTACACAGGCTCTATCTCAGGGTTTTGCATTTAATTCAAAAACTGGCCGTTCACCAGAAAAAATTCTGTTTGGCAAAAATTGTTTTTTGAATGTTCTTTTGACTCTAATAGTTAATGGGGGTCAAATCGACTACCGCTTTTGACCACAAGGATGAAAAAAATCAAAGGAGAGGGATGAAAAATTGGAAAAGAATGGAGTTTCTTTAAGGAAAACGACAACCAATGAGGAACTCCATTATTTGCCAAAATCAGATGTGAAAACCAAACAGAATTTCGAACAACATTAATCAAGTCTCTGATGCCATTATCCAATGTTCTGACCAGATATTTTAATATGAACATCTGTATGAAAATATACCAGTGTGTGGTTTAGCTTAACTAACATATACAGTAGGTGGGTATTATTTATACAATGTATACTTCTAGCCTTGACTCTCTTCTCCAAAGATTTGTCTGACCAATATGATTGACCTGATAAAGTTAGAGAGCTGGTTGTAGTGCTGATTGATTTAGGAAACCTCACAATTGAGTAATGTTTGATTTCCTTGAATAAATTCATGTAGAAAGCTCAATAGCTGCTAATATCAACTGCTTGACCCACTCTGTCACTTGGCCAGAAAAAGTAAATTCCTAATTACAATTAATTTCCAGGCAGATTTGCATCACCATTTACCTGGGTTTACCTGATCCTTGGTCTCACCAGCTCCCTTTGGCCTGTTACACCGGTTCCCACAGCCTCTTCTCCCCTGGGCTCCAGCGGGACCACTGACAAGGACCACTGACATCATTATGGGGGTTATTCACAAAAGGGTGAAGAGTTTGGAGAAGGCCAGAGAAGTGAACAATCTAGGACAAAATAGCTGAACTGGAAAGTGAGCTGAATTGGAGAATGTTTCTAAATCAGCTATGTTGTCCTAGATTGCTCACTTTTCCGGCCTTCTACAAACTCTTCACCCTTTTGTGAACAACCCTGCATGTCTTATGCAGGTTCATTTACTTGTATTAGACGTGACGATACCAAGGCACATTGTCAGGTGAGTAAATCAGTTTTTTTTTTTTGGAGCCCTCTAGACAAATGAACACTTAGGCCCCATTCACACTGCGCGATTAGCAAGCTGGAATCGCGGCAAAATCCGCTCCAAAAAGGGTCCTGCTGTAGCGACACACGACCCGCGACAGCAGGATCCCTTGCCCCATTGCAAAGCATTGAAGAGCAATATCGCGCGGTAAATAGCCGCGATATCGCGGGAATTACCGTGCGATAAATCGCTCAATGTGAACGGGGCCTTAACCCTTACAGTGCAGGGGTAGCCCCCCTTCTTTAAAGCAAGCTTGTGTCCAGACTATACACACTGTAGTATTTATATATTCCCAAGAAGCAAAATGAGCCATGAGTAAATCTTCTTTTTTTGAGCCCCCTAGACAAAATTAACATTTAACCCTTGCAGTGCGTGGGTAGCCCCACTGCAAGGGTAGGGGGTTCAAATTTCTGGAGTTCTTCTTTAAAGTGAATCTGTGCCCAGACTATGCACTCTAAGGTATTTATATATTTAGAACAAGTCGCACTTTAAACCAGGCCTAAATTCACCTCTCTAGCTATAGGCACCGTGGAGCTATTAATGTTTCAGGTTCACAACAGAGGCCACAAAATCTTATTTTTTTCCTACTTCTTTCTATTGTAGCAGAATCTTGACGGCCTGCCAACCCTCTAACATAAAGACGCTGAAGGTTTGTTAAAGCCATTAGAAAAAAAAACTGAAACCAAAGTCAGGGTCTTTGCTGTGATCCTTGAGGATGTTTGAGAATAATTCACACTATGTGCAGCCAGTGACATCAGTGATAGCATGTTTTAAAGCTTTTTCACTGCTTGTTAAGAATATGATAATACTTCAATGTCTATAGTCTGGCTACAGGGGGACTTTATATGGAGGCAGCAGAGTGAGTGTTGGACATTTGCTCACCTATGCACTGTGTCGTTCGGTCCCACTCAACCTTGTCACCATTTGTCACACATGTCATCTTCTTATTTGATGGCCGATATCCGTCCACACACTTCACCCCTACAGACTCATTCACATTGTAGTATTCCTTGTATACAGGTAATGTGGTCATATTGCTGATTTGTGGCTTTTTGCATTGTGCTGTATGGAAAGAAAATTTGGTATTGCGAGATGAAGAGTTACATAAATGTATTTATTTCTATTAGGGATGCTCCGATACCAGTTCAGATACCAGTGCCGATACTTGGCATTTTCATGAGAACTACAAGGGTGGCAGCGGTTGCAGCTACGACTGGGCTCTGGCGCTCCACCACTGTCCTGAAATCATTAGTCGATATTGTTTTAGGAAAACTGTCACATGACAATAAACAAAAATGTATCAGTACTTGTATCTGTGAGGACTTGGGCAAGTATCAGTACTTGTACTCGCAAAAATGGTATCAGTGCATCACTTTATATATATTTATAAAAACAAATCATACATTAAAACAGAGATGTACAGGGGGGTGCGGCCGACCATGGAGGAGTGAAGTCACACTTCTGTGAGCTCTGCGGTACCGGGGCACCTTATCAGCCTAATCTACGATATCCCCGCTCTATGTCCGGCACCCAGATTTCACCCGCCACCCCCTCCAGATCCTGGACTAGGGACATCTCGTCCTACTTCAAACCGCCGAGCGACCGCCGAAATTAGCTCCACAGAAGAAGGCCGCAGCCGCAGTAAATTCCAGCATAGCAGCTATGTCTGCTTCAATGACTCTGCAGGAAACTCGCTTGGGAGCCTTGGAGGAGGCCCAGGAGTCCCATCGTGCACAGCTCCAGCACCTGCAGCTGAGGATAGAAAATGGAGAGAACCGCAGTCGCCGCAACAACATTCGCCTGAGGGGGATCCCTGAGGCCACCCAAGGGCCTGATCTGCATGCCACTGTTACTGCCATTCTTAACATAGCCCTGGGGAAACCCACCACTACCTTCATCGAGCTGGACAGAGTCCACCGGGTCTCTGGACCCTTGAACCATGTCAGAGATGTCCTATGTCGGGTTCATTTTTTTGCTATTAAAGAATACTTTGCTCTGTATGGAGAAGCGGCCCCATCGACTTCGATGGCGCTTCTATACAACTTTTACCTGACCTTTCCCGCTTGACCCTAGCGATGCGACGCTTGCTGAGACCTCAATTGGATATCATCCGCCAGACGGGAGCCACATACCGCTGGGGTCACCCTTTCAGCATTCTTATCCGCAAAGGCACAGCAACATTCCAACTGCACACTCCAACTCAACTGCCAGAGCTTTTTGGATTCTTAGAGACGGAGCCAGTTCAAACTCCAGACTGGCTGGATCTTCCTTTTGCCGGAGGGGTCTCCCGCTCCTCTGCAGTCCTACCCCAGAGCCAACGGAGAGCCCGATCACGGTCCAACCGCAGGGCCCGAAGACCCGCTCCACTCAACGCCCCAGCCGCGAGCGAGGGCTGATCGGCTGTTGCCTTCTTTTTGACTCACCCACCGTGATGTACCGCATCATCTGCCTTAATACCTAACTCAATGCCTTTATCCACTGTTGTTCTATGCTGCCCTACCTAACCAGCCTCTTTCCCTAGGTCCTTCTGGGTCGCAACTGTTATGGGCCATCGTGTATCGAGTGCTCCCCGACCCCTCTTAGACCCCTCCGGGCCTGAGGGGGCTTGGTGGACCCCTGGAGTAGGCCAGGTACTCCCTGGGTCGCTCCCTGATCTGGCGTAATCCCTGAAGGGCATCCGCTACCTCACGGGCTGACAAGTCACAAGGTTCTGGCTTTAAATTTACGGTTCTGTTATATTTTAAGCATTTTTTTTCTTATACTGTGGAATTCTGTCTTTACTATTGTATGGTTTGAGATGATGTTTTATGCGGCTGAGGGGTGGGGACTGCCCTTGATGGTCCGACCTTGCGGTCTTCCCTGCATTTGATGGGAATGGATCAATGTCTGCCTTCCTCTGGTTGACACTTGTTGCATAGGGGAGGGCAATGACCGGTGGGGCCCCCTACCCCACAGCCGACAATCACTTTGGGAGGGGGGGTCACTGTTCTGCTGAGTTTGATTGAATGTCAGGACTGAGTATGGTTCTCACTGGGGTGTTCACAATTGGGCCCCGGTGGGCACCTTGATCCTTCATACTCGACTACTTCCCCCGTGTAGGCATCACGTCTCCCATTGGAGATCGTTTTACTCTAGCTTTGACTAGAAGTTAGTTCTTCCCGTAGCGGCTTAGGCCGCCCATTTAGTTTTTTTGGATTTTGTCTGTCCCTCTTCTGTGTTCTCTATACTACTTTCCTCCTCGGGTCCCCTTTCTTCTTTAACTTGCCTCCTGGTTCTACTTCCACTTTTCTTTCTTTCTGCCCACCTACACTTCATTGCTTAGTCCTCTGGACATCTCCTCCTCTCTACCCCCTAGGGCTCTATTCCCTCCAGCCCCGAATTCTGCCCTGGTCTTCTACGTCTATCCCCCCCATACCTGCCATGGCCCCACCTCTAGTCGCCCTGTCGGAACTACGCCTCTGCACTTATAATGCTAGGGGTCTTAATATCCCATCCAAAAGGGGGCAAATCCTTTACCATATGCACAAATCCAAAGTGCACATCGCCCTATTTCAGGAGACTCACTTCCAGACTGGCCATGTTCCCTCCTGTGCCAATAGGTATTTCACCTCCTGGTACCACAGAACCAACGCCATCCAAAAGTCGCGGGGGGGTCTCTGTTGCCATCCACAAGTCCCTCCCGATTGTGGTCCTGGACCATGAGGCAGACGAGTTTGGTCGGTGTCTGTGGCTTAAGATATCGCTCTGGGGTCGGACCTATGCTGTGGCAAATTTCTACCTCCCTAATACTGACCAGACTACCTCCGCACTCAGACTCTTCAGGGACCTGGAAGAATTTGCGGAGGGACAGTTGCTCGTGAGGACTTTAACCTGACCCTGGAACCTAGCATAACCGGGGAGTTCTACACCCACAAACACGAAACTACACCCACTTTCCGCACCCCATCACTCCTATAGTAGGATTGACTATATTTTAATTTCTCATCCCCTGTTGGACTGGGTCACTTCATGCGACATTGGACCAATTATATGGTCAGATCATGCTGCGGTCACCCTGTCTCTGCAGGTCCCGCTGGCTCCAACACGAGAGTGGACATGGAGACTGAATGAATCCATGCTATCGGACCCAAGCTGTGTCTCCGCTCTCTGGGAGGGTATTACCCAATTTCTGGCCGTCCATGCGTCTGACTCCACCCCTCTCCCTCTTCAGTGGGAGGCGCTGAAGGCAGTCCTGTGTGGGGTTCTCATCCAGCAGGGCTCCAGATTGAAGAGGGATAGGTCTAGGAAAATTAGGGAGGCCATCCAACTCCTCACGGACATGGAGACCCAACACAAGAGATCTCCCTCCCCGGAGCTTCTGCTCTGCACCTCCCAGGCTCGCATGCACCTACTTAGCCTCCTTGACCTATCGACACACACATAACGGGCTAAACTTGAAACCAGGGCGTATGAGACGAGTAATAAATGTGGGAAGGCCCTAGCGAGGATGCTACACCCGAGAGCTGTGCACACCTACATCCCCCAAGTCCGTTCCCGGGAGGGCGTCCTACTACATTCCCCTACTGAGATCCGGGTGCGTTTGCGGAGTTCTACGCTTCACTATATAACCTTCCGAGACCAGAGGGGGAGCTCTCGGATCATGATGCAAAGGTGTCCGCCTATATCCCTGACACTGCCCTCCCTGGGCTGACAGCTCCGGATGTGGAGGCGTTGGAGTCGCCTTTCACCATAGATGAGTTACTCACGTCCCTCAAGTCTGCACCTGCGGGCAAGTCTCCCGGCCCCGACGGCTTTACGGTACATTTCTATAAACAGTTTAAGGACTCCCTTACCCCTTTCCTGCTTTGGATCTTTCAATCCGTGACTCAGGGAGCGTCATTCCCAAAACAAGCTTTGGAGGCTCATATCTCTTTGATCCCTAAACTGGATAAAGATCATACTCTTAGCACGAACTATAGACCGATCTCCTTAATCAATGTTGATGTGAAATTGTTTGCCAAAATGATTGCTACCCGGCTGAAACCCCTTCTACCGGGAGTGATCCACTCGGACCGGTAGGGTTTGTTCAGTGTAGGGACGCCCGGGACAATACTATTCGGACCTTACTCTTGATGCATTATGCCCAATCGTCCTAGGCCTCCTCTCTATTGACGCCAATAAGGTGTTCGATCGTCTGGACTGGACCTTCCTTAAACATTCCTTAATGCAACTGGGCTTACGTTACAATATGCTGAACAACATCATGGCCCTCTACTCCCACCCATCGGCCCGGGTTCGGGTCAACGGCACACTCTCTCCTAGCTTTCTGATTGCAAATGGCACTCGGCAGGGCTGTCCATTATCTCCCCTTCTCTACGTGCTCACTATGGAGCATTTGGCGGTTGCACTCCATCAGAATCCGACATTCGCGGGCATAACGGTGGCCCCCCACAATTCCAAACTTGCGTTATTCGCCGATGACCTACTGCTTTATGTGACCCAGCCCCATATTTCTATGCACACGATCCTACAGGAATTCAAGCAATTTGGCGCTCTTAGTAACTTTTGGGTCAACGTTTCTAAATCGGAGCTCCTTAATCTCTCCCAGGGGGACGCAGACATTCACCTCCTCACCAGCAACTTCTCCTTCTGGGTAGGCCCCACTTCCTTGAAATATTTGGGAATTCATCTCCCTAGAAATTTGGCCGACCTGCACTCCTTAAACTTCAGTTCCTTGCTTGTGGGAATAACTAGGGACCTGGCTTCCTACGACCGTAAACTCTTATCCTGGCTGGGCAGGATAAACGTGCTCAAGATGGATATTGTCCCTAAATTTCTATACTTATTCCAGACACTGCCCGTTGCCCTCCCTACTGAGTACCTGCGACACGTCCAACAGACCTTCACGAAATTTGTTTGGGGACCTTCCCGCCCCAGACTCTGCTACAAAACTCTGACCCTACCAAAACGAAGAGGGGGTGCCAGTGCACCGGACATCTTCCTCTATTATGCTTTGGCGATGCTGGTCCGCATTGTGGACTGGTTCCATCGAGCTGGAGACAAACAGTGGATCGGACTGGAGGAACTCCTTGCGGCTGCTGACCTACAGGCCCTCCCCTGGATACCGCCTGACTCCAGGGCCAAACCCCCCACCTTCCCTCTCCTGACCTCCCACACTCTCAAACTGTGGGATAGATACGTTGCCCACCTGGGTGTTTCGTCTTACCTAGGTCCGATGAATCCGCTCCTCGGCAACCCGGCTTTCCCCCCAGCGTTGACTGTGACCACATTGGACCGCTTGGATAGAACCACCCACCGACTCCTGGCCTCTGCCCTGAAAACCCAACACACGGGCTCAGTTATGTGTCCTGGTCTGACTCGGGGTACTTGGCTGGCAGAGGGGCAATTTCGCTCCTTTGTCGCCTCCTTCCCCACGGCGGACTGTTTCTCTGCAGACCCCACAGCTTTCGACTCTTTACTGCTGGCCAATACGCCCCCAACACACTCGGTATCCCTCATCTACTCCATCCTATCGGCTGCAGCCTCTCCCACTCTTCCAGCCTACACAAAGGCGTGGGAACGAGAGCTGGGGGCTTCCATGGCGGAGGCGGAATGGGAGCGATGGTTTGTTCTCACGCACTCCCTCTCAATTGCCAGTAAAGCCCAAGAGAAAAACTTGAAAATCCTAACCAGATGGTACAGGTGCCCGGAGGTTCTCCACCGAATCTACCCGGATACCTCTGAAGTATGTTGGCGCTGTAGGGAGTCTCTGGGTCACATGACCCACATTTGGTGGAGTTGTCCTATGCTTCAGGAGTTCTGGCAGGGCATTCTGAGCGTCTACCTCAAGGTGACGGGTACTGCAATAGATAATGACCCTAAGATACTGCTGCTCTCGATGCTTCCTGGCTCTCTGAAAGCGGCAAAGCGAGGCCTCCTGCGACACTTTCTCATGGCTGCTAGGTCGGTCATTCCACGACACTGGCGAACACAGGTGGTACCCACACTGGTTGAGTGGGCTGTGGAGATGGACCGCATAGCAGACCTGGAGGGCCTCTTGGCAGAGGAGCGGAAAATTGGCCCTGGCTATGTACATGTCTGTCTGTCTGGATCACATTCAGGGCATCAGCTGCCCTTAAAGAGGCTGTCTCCATCTAATTCCCTGGCGTGCTAAGGTGGATGGAATATATGGCAGTGTTCGGATTCCACTTTGACTTATTCTCTTCGCCCTTACCATCCTCTCCCTCCTCTTCTCTTTCTTTAACCTCTCCCCTTTTCTTTTTCATGTTTCTTCTATGACTAATTTACTCGCCTCGTCGTGCTGCTTCCCGGCTCTCTCTCCTCTTTTCCCGCTGGGGGTTCTCACCTGGCTAGTTGGTGCTTCAGCTTTCACCCGAATCCAATGTCTTAATGTCCCCTGGCCTCGTTCCCGGACTCTCACAATGATAGTCGAATACATATGTGGTCCTACAATGGTACCCCTGGAGCTGTTAGGCGGAGAAACATGTATACCACTTTATGATAGTAGAATTACCATATACCATGATTGCCACTTACCCCAAGTGCCTACCCACTGCTTGTTTCTACCTATGGGACCATAGATCCAGTCCGGAGTTTGAGTCTGTCAAGGGATATGTTACTATTGTTCAACGCTGTACCCCAAGGAGTGTAACCTTCTCCGCTTCTTTATTCCCCTTTTTTGTTTGTCTGTTATTGGTTTGTTTATGTGGATATTTTCTATGTAAACATGTCTATTGTAATTTGTATTGAAAGTTGAAAACTTTAATAAAATCAGATTGAACCAAAACAGGGATGTACAAATCCCAGGAGCTCCGTGTGCTCCTTACAAATGACAGCGGCCTCCTAACTTTTGTACTTTTCTCTAGTCTAGGATTTCGAAAAGTATCGGTACTTATAATTGTACTTGTACCAAGTACTGTACTTGGTATCAGTGAATCCCTAATTTCTATAGAACTGAAGAATTTTCCTGGTATGGTGACATTCTGTAATTGTGTACAAGACACAAATATTAACATTGACTCTGTCTTAGGCCTTTGCATTTAAAGAAGTATTAACCTTAGTACTGGAAAGATATTTTATAATTTTTGCCCTCACATGATAACATTTGAATTTTTGTATAGAAAATTATTTTAACCCCCAAACAATGTTATATTTTCTGAGAGCAGAGACCCTGTAGAATAATAATAAATGATAGCTGAATTTTTTTATGTTTATGATATTTGCGCAAATGGTTATCAAGTCGCTATTTTTAAGTAACAAAAAACTCTAAAATACATTTTAGTGTGCAGAGACATTATATATATATTTTGGTAAAAAAAATTAAAAATGTCACATTGACAAAATAGATACCAAGCATGTAATGGGTGCGTGCACCCATGCAAAGGTGAAAGACTATGGTGCTCAAAACCATAACAGTTATGGACTGTTACATATTACGGTCTGATATAATGTTATAAATTTGTTCATATTGTAGTAATCTTTGCTTTCAGATTCATTGAAATTTTGGGGGTAATTCATGCTGAAGCACACACTTTCAAATCACCTGGTCAACCTGAAAGTCTTATAGGCGTTTATCAGCATTATGGGTGTCTTGTAGACTCTGTGTTCTGCTGCCATGGGAATGACAACCCTTAAAACTGGTGTTCTGAGCTGGTATCTCTTTGGGGTGAAATCATGCTCATTTCTGCTTTCTAACAGTTCTGAACATTAATTAGAAAAAAGTGTAAACTGATTCCATCGCAAGTACCCCTAGGGGTACACAAACCAGTGATTGAGAGAACATTTTGCAGCATCCTCTGTAGGTCAATGATCCGCTTCAGTACTCACCTAAACACAGAGCAGTCACATTCCACTGCAGGGTACCATTATGGTTCTCACATACAATAGTATTGGATGATGGACGATATCCAGTGTTACAGCTCACAGTTACCACATCGTCAATGTCATAGTATTCTTTATCATCACTTGTGATGGACAAGTTGCTCATTGACGGTTTTCCACACTGCCCTGAAATAACACAAATGTGATAGTTCAATAAGACTTCCCTATACACTGTGTATATATATAT